>NW_005054730.1:18464-20311 GCF_000277835.1 Geospiza fortis | reverse complement strand
TCTGGGGAAGTTCTGGGGGGAGGTCCTGGAGGGGGTCTTGAGGGGATCCCCACGGGTTTTCCAGCGCTGGAGAGGTTCCAGGGGGTCCCAGAGTGTCCCAGGGGGTTCCAGAGGGTCCTGGAGGTGTCCCAAGGGGTCCCGGGGGTGTCCCAGGGGTGTCTCAGAGGGTCCTGAGGGTCCCAGGTGGTCCTGAGGGTGCCCCAGGAGTGTCCCAGGGATGTCCTGGGGGTGTCCCAGGGGGTCCCAGGGTGTCCTGGGGATGTCCCAGGGTGTCCCAAGTGGTCCCAGGGTGTCCCAGGGGGTCCCACGGGGTCCCCGGGGGTCCCACGGGGTCCCGGGCTCTCACCGGGCTCAGTAGGGCCGGTTGGCGTCTTTGGGCCTCTTGAGCTGCACCTTGAGCCGCTTCATCCCGATCTGGAAGCCGTTCATGGCCTGGATGGCGGCCTGGGCGCTCGCGGGGTTGTCAAAGCTCACGAAGCCTGCGGGGACATCGGGGGAGTGTGGGGACATCGGGGACATGGGGACATCGTGGGGATGTTGTGACATGGAGGACATGGAGGACATGGAGGATTTGGGGACACTGTCCCCATGTCCCCATATCCCAATGTCCCTGATGTCTCCAGTATCCCCATATCCCTCACCCCATATCCCATTATGCCCATTGTCCCTCTGTCCCCGTGTCCCCATTGTCCCCATGTCCTCATATCTCATTATCCCCATCATCCTCATTGTCTTCATTGTCCCCATTATCCCCACTAGCCCCAATGTCCCTGATGTCCCCAATGTCCCTGTGTCCCCAATGCCCCCATTATCCCCATTGTTCCCAATGCCCCCATTATCCCCAATGTCCCCATTGTCCCCATTATCCCCAATGTCCCTGATGTCCCCAATGTCCCCGTGTCCCCAATGCCCCCATTATCCCCAATGTCCCCAATGCCCCCATTGTCCCCAATGTCCCCATTGTCCCCATTATCCCCAATGTCCCCATTGTCCCCAACGTCCCCACTGTCCCGTGTCCCTACCGAAGCACTTGCTCTGGTTGGTGGCCCTGTCCACGAAGACCTTGGCGGAGATGACGTTGCCGAAGGGGAGGAACATCTGCAGGATCTCGGTGTCGGCGAACTCCTGGGGCAGGTGGTAGATGAAGATGTTACAGCCCTCGGGGCCTGCGGAGGGAGCGGGGTCACACCTGGGACTGCGTCCCCAAAACCGACTGGACCCCAAAACCGGGGCTGCCAAACCAAAACTGACACGGGACCCCAAAACCAGGGCTCTCAACCCAAAACTGGAACTGGACTCCAAATCCGGGGCTCTCAACCCAGACCTAACACGGACCCCACAACCCAGGCTCTCAGCACAAACCAGACATGGGCCCCAAAACCGGGGCTTTCAACCTAAACCCAACACGAGACCCCAAAACCAGGGCTCTCAACCCAAAACTGACAGAGACCTGAAAACCGGGGCTGCCAACCCAAACCCAGCACAGACCCCAAAACCAGGGCTCTCAACCCAAACCAGACACGGGACCCCAAAACCAGGGCTCTCAACCCAAACCAGACACAGGACCCCAAAACTGGGGCTCTCAATCCAAACCAGACACAGGACCCCAAAACTGGGGCTCTCAATCCAAACCAGACACAGGATCCCAAAACTGGGGCTGACAACCCCAAATGGACACACCACCCCAAAACCGGGGCTCTCAACCCAAACCTGGCTCCTGCTTTGGGTTCACAGCTCTGATTTTGGGGTCCCAAGTCTCAGTGGTGGGGGTCCCAGGGCATTTTGAGGGTCCTGGGCGGTTTTGGGGGCTGTTGTCTCAGGTGTATCAGGGGGTCCTGGGGAGTTTT
>NW_005054730.1:15372-16382 GCF_000277835.1 Geospiza fortis | reverse complement strand
AATGTCCCCACTGCCCCCCCCAATGTCCCCAGTGTCCCCAATGTCCCCACTGTCCCCAATGTCCCCAGTCCCCCCAATCCCCCCAGTGTCCCCAGTGTCCCCAGTCCCTCCCAGTCCATCCCAGTGCCCCGTACCGCCTGCGTGTAGGCGCTGTAGGCGCCGAACTGGAGGGCGATGGGGCTGAACATGCCCAGCTGGCTGGCCACCTGCTGCATGCGCCGCAGCCCCCGCTCCTTCTCCGTGTCCGCAAACTTCACCACCAGGCTGGACGAGGCGCCCTGCGGGGACACAGCGGTCACTCGTGGTCACTCGTGGTCACTCGTGGTCACTCGTGGTCAGTCAAGGTCAGTTGTGGTCACTCATGGTCAGTTGTGGTCACTCATGGTCAGTTGGGGTCATTCGGGGTCACACGGAGTGGGGCAGTGGTGGGAGTGGTGATGGGGGTGATGGTTGGGTTGTAATGGGGTGAGGATGATGGTGGAGGTGATGAAGAGGATTCGGATGGGGTTGATGATGGGGACAGTGGTGAGGATGATGATGGAATGATGGTGGGGACAGTGGTGAGGATGATGAAGAGAATGACGAAGGGGCGATAAAGGACACAATGAGGATGATGATGGGATGATGATGAGGATGATGGGGGTGATGAGGGTGACAATGGGGATAAGAACAATGATGAGGAAGATGAAGGGGACAACGAAGGGGAGCATGAAGGGGTGATGATGAGGACAAGGGGACAACAATGAGGACGATGAAGGGGGCAATGATGAAGACGATGAAGGGGATGACAAAGGGGACGATGAAGAGAATGCTGAAGGTGACAGTGCAGGGGGCGATGATGAGGACAGTGACGGGACGATGAAGGGGATGGTGACAAAGGTGACACCGCAGGTGACAGCGCCAAGGACGGTCCCTCACCGGCAGCGTGCGGCTCCCGTGCAGGGCGGCGATGGCGGCCTGGGCCTCCGCGTGGCTCTGGAACTTGACGAAGGCGCAGCCTGGGGACGTTG
>NW_005054730.1:13693-14919 GCF_000277835.1 Geospiza fortis | reverse complement strand
CGGGGCCCCCCGTGGGCCCCCCCGGGCCCCCCAAGGGACCCCGCCCGCCCCGGGGTGTCCCCCCAGGTGTCCCCACCTTTGCTGGTGCCGTCGGGGCCGCGCAGCACCGTGCACTCGTCGATGGTGCCGAAGGGCTCGAACATCTTGCGCACGTCCTCGTCCGCCTGCTGCTTGCTCAGCATCCCCACAAAGAGCTTCCGGTCCTCTGCGGGACAGCGCGGGTGACACCGGGACACGGGCATGGGGACACGGGCATGGGGACACGGGCATGGGGACACGGGCATGGGGACACGGGCATGGGGACACTGCCGGTGGCATCGGGACACGGGCATGGGGACACTGCGGGTGGCATCAGGACATGGGCATGGGGACACGGGCATGGGGACACCGTGGTGGCATTGGGACAGGGGCAGGGGGACACCGTGAGTGGCATTGGGACATGGGCATGGGGACAGGGACATGGGCATGGGGACACCGTGAGTGGTGTTGGGACATGGGCATGGGGACACAGGCACAGGGACATAGGCAGGGATGGCCATGGTGACATGGGCATGGGGACACCGCGGGTGGCACTGGAACAGGGGCAGGGGGACAGGGACACAGGGGACACCACAGGTGGCATTGGGACAGGGGCATGGGGACACAGCCATGGTGGGGACACCATAGGTGGTGTTGGGACAGGGGCACAGGGACACCATGGGTGGCATTGGGACATGGCCATGGGGACATGGGCATGGGGACAAAGGCACAGGGACACTGCAGGTGGCACCAGGACACCAGCATAGGGACACGGGCACCAGGACACCATAGGTGGCACTGGGACACTGTACTGGCACCAGGACACGGGCACGGGGACACCGCGGGTAGCACTGGGACACCAGCATGGGGACACCATGGGTGGCACCACGACACGGGGACATCACAACCGGCGCTGGGACACCGGCACGGGGGGACAGTGCCACGCAGAGGGGTGTGACACTCCAGGAAGGATGGGGTGGGGACATTGGGAATGGGAAGAGGGTGACAGCTCCTGGGAATGGGGACACGGAGGGACAGCCCAGATGGGGACAGGGACAGACGTGGGGTGGCCCTGGGGGTCTCACATTGAGGGGTGGCCTTGGGGACACCGGGGTTTGGGGACAGGGTGGCACGGGTGAGTTTGAGGGTGACTTGGGGGAAGATTCAGGGGGATTTTTGGGGGGATTCTGGGGGATTTTGGGGTTTTT
>NW_005054730.1:8917-9249 GCF_000277835.1 Geospiza fortis | reverse complement strand
GGTGGCCGACTCCCGGGGCTCTCCCCGCACCCCCCCCCGCTGCCCGGGGCCGTGCCCGCTGCCCCTGCCCCATTCCCGCTGCCCGTTCCCGTTGCTCGGGGCCGTTCCCTTTGCCCATCCCCGGTTCCCGGTTGCCGGTTACCGTACCTTTGTGCATCCCGGTGTACTTGTCCTTGATGACGGTGAGCTCGTAGATTTTGCCGAATTGCTCAAAAATCGGTTTCAGGTCCTTCTCCTCCAGGTGCCGCGGGATCTGCCCCACGAAGAGTTTGATGGCGTCGGGCTCCTTCATGGGGCCGCCGGGGGCTCCCCGGGCCCCGGGGCCGCTCCCG
>NW_005054730.1:0-6878 GCF_000277835.1 Geospiza fortis | reverse complement strand
CTGCTGCCAGTGCCGGAAGCGTTTGGTTTTGGGGTGCAGGAACTGCACCACGTCCATGGGCACCCGCACCGTGTCCACGCCGTTCACCTGGGGACCCCAAAAACACCTCAGTCACCCCAAAAACCACCCCAAAAAACCCCAAACACACCCCAAAAACACCCCTGGGGCACCACGGCCATGGGCACCCGCACCGTGTCCAAACCGTTCACTTGGGGACCCCAAAAACACCTCAGTCACCCCAAAAACCACCCCAAAAAACCCCAAACACACCCCAAAAACACCCCTGGGGCACCACGTCCATGGGCACCCGCACCGTGTCCAAACCGTTCACTTGGGGACCCCAAAAACACCTCAGTCACCCCAAAAATACCTGAGCCACCCCAAAAGCATCCCAAAAATACCTGAGCCACTCCAAAAACACCACAGTCACCCCCAAAACCACCCCAAAAAACATAAAACCACCCCCAAAAACACCCCTGGGGCACCACGGCCATGGGCACCCGCACCGTGTCCAAACCGTTCACTTGGGGACCCCAAAAACACCTCAGTCACCCCAAACCCCCCCCCAAAAAACCCCAAAAATGCCCCAGGGCACCATGTCCATGGGCACCTGGCACTGTGTCCAGCCCGCTCACCTGGGAACCCCAAAAGCAGCCCCAGAACACCCCAAAATCCACCAAGACACCCCAAAATCCCCCAAACCAGCCCAATGTTCCCAGTTGGAGGGGGAGTGGGAGAGGAAAATGGGGGAAATCAGCTGGAAATGGGGAAGGAGATGAGGGGGAATGGGGGGAAGTGAAATTGGGAGAAGGGATTTGGGGAAATGGGGAGGGAATGAGGGGGGAATGGGGAGAAAGTGGGAGGGAAATTGGGGGAAACGAGGGGAAAGTGGGAGGGAGAAATGGGGTCGAAGTGAGGGGGAAATTGGGAGTGGGGAAAATGGGGAGAAAATGAGGGGGAAATAGGGTGGAAGTGAGGGGAAAGTGGGAAGGAAAAAGGGGAGGAAATGAGGGGGGAGTGGGAGAGGAAAATGGGGTGGAAGAGAAAGGGAAATTGGGAGTCAAGATTGGGGGAAATGGGGCAGAAACGAGGGGGAGAGGGAGAGGGAAATGGGGTGGAAGTGAGGGGGGAATTGGGAGAAAGTGGAAGGGGAATTGGGGGAAATGGGGAAGAAATGAGGGGGAAACGGGGAGGAAGTGGGAGGGAAATGGGGTGCAAGGGGTCCCCCCTGTCCCGCTGTCCCCGTGTCCCCTCTGTCCCCCTGTCCCCGTGTCCCCTCACCGTGACGTCACACCAGAATGGGGACGGGGCACCGAGCCCTGCGAGGGTACGGAATGTTCCAGAGAGTCCCAAAGGGAATGGGGCACCGAGCCCTGCAGGGCTCTGGAATGTTCTAAAGGGTTCTGATGGGAGCAGGACACCGAGCCCTGCAGGGATGGAACGTTCCAGAAGGTTCTGATGGGGACGGGGCACCGAGCCCTGCGAGGGTACGGAATGTTCCAGAGAGTCCCAAAGGGAATGGGGCACCGAGCCCTGCAGGGCTCTGGAATGTTCTAAAGGGTTCTGATGGGAGCAGGACACCGAGCCCTGCAGGGATGGAACGTTCCAGAAGGTTCTGATGGGGACGGGGCACCGAGCCCTGCGAGGGTACGGAATGTTCCAGAGAGTCCCAAAGGGAATGGGGCACCGAGCCCTGCAGGGCTCTGGAATGTTCTAAAGGGTTCTGATGGGAGCAGGACACCGAGCCCTGCAGGGATGGAACGTTCCAGAAGGTTCTGATGGGGACGGGGCACCGAGCCCTGCGAGGGTACGGAATGTTCCAGAGAGTCCCAAAGGGAATGGGGCACCGAGCCCTGCAGGGCTCTGGAATGTTCTAAAGGGTTCTGATGGGAGCAGGACACCGAGCCCTGCAGGGATGGAACGTTCCAGAAGGTTCTGATGGGGACGGGGCACCGAGCCCTGCGAGGGTACGGAATGTTCCAGAGAGTCCCAAAGGGAATGGGGCACCGAGCCCTGCAGGGCTCTGGAATGTTCTAAAGGGTTCTGATGGGAGCAGGACACCGAGCCCTGCAGGGATGGAACGTTCCAGAAGGTTCTGATGGGGACGGGGCACCGAGCCCTGCGAGGGTACGGAATGTTCCAGAGAGTCCCAAAGGGAATGGGGCACCGAGCCCTGCAGGGCTCTGGAATGTTCTAAAGGGTTCTGATGGGAGCAGGACACCGAGCCCTGCAGGGATGGAACGTTCCAGAAGGTTCTGATGGGGACGGGGCACCGAGCCCTGCGAGGGTACGGAATGTTCCAGAGAGTCCCAAAGGGAATGGGGCACCGAGCCCTGCAGGGCTCTGGAATGTTCTAAAGGGTTCTGATGGGAGCAGGACACCGAGCCCTGCAGGGATGGAACGTTCCAGAAGGTTCTGATGGGGACGGGGCACCGAGCCCTGCGAGGGTACGGAATGTTCCAGAGAGTCCCAAAGGGAATGGGGCACCGAGCCCTGCAGGGCTCTGGAATGTTCTAAAGGGTTCTGATGGGAGCAGGACACCGAGCCCTGCAGGGATGGAACGTTCCAGAAGGTTCTGATGGGGACGGGGCACCGAGCCCTGCGAGGGTACGGAATGTTCCAGAGAGTCCCAAAGGGAATGGGGCACCGAGCCCTGCAGGGCTCTGGAATGTTCTAAAGGGTTCTGATGGGAGCAGGACACCGAGCCCTGCAGGGATGGAACGTTCCAGAAGGTTCTGATGGGGACGGGGCACCGAGCCCTGCGAGGGTACGGAATGTTCCAGAGAGTCCCAAAGGGAATGGGGCACCGAGCCCTGCAGGGCTCTGGAATGTTCTAAAGGGTTCTGATGGGAGCAGGACACCGAGCCCTGCAGGGATGGAACGTTCCAGAAGGTTCTGATGGGGACGGGGCACCGAGCCCTGCGAGGGTACGGAATGTTCCAGAGAGTCCCAAAGGGAATGGGGCACCGAGCCCTGCAGGGCTCTGGAATGTTCTAAAGGGTTCTGATGGGAGCAGGACACCGAGCCCTGCAGGGATGGAACGTTCCAGAAGGTTCTGATGGGGACGGGGCACCGAGCCCTGCGAGGGTACGGAATGTTCCAGAGAGTCCCAAAGGGAATGGGGCACCGAGCCCTGCAGGGCTCTGGAATGTTCTAAAGGGTTCTGATGGGAGCAGGACACCGAGCCCTGCAGGGATGGAACGTTCCAGAAGGTTCTGATGGGGACGGGGCACCGAGCCCTGCGAGGGTACGGAATGTTCCAGAGAGTCCCAAAGGGAATGGGGCACCGAGCCCTGCAGGGCTCTGGAATGTTCTAAAGGGTTCTGATGGGAGCAGGACACCGAGCCCTGCAGGGATGGAACGTTCCAGAAGGTTCTGATGGGGACGGGGCACCGAGCCCTGCGAGGGTACGGAATGTTCCAGAGAGTCCCAAAGGGAATGGGGCACCGAGCCCTGCAGGGCTCTGGAATGTTCTAAAGGGTTCTGATGGGAGCAGGACACCGAGCCCTGCAGGGATGGAACGTTCCAGAAGGTTCTGATGGGGACGGGGCACCGAGCCCTGCGAGGGTACGGAATGTTCCAGAGAGTCCCAAAGGGAATGGGGCACCGAGCCCTGCAGGGCTCTGGAATGTTCTAAAGGGTTCTGATGGGAGCAGGACACCGAGCCCTGCAGGGATGGAACGTTCCAGAAGGTTCTGATGGGGACGGGGCACCGAGCCCTGCGAGGGTACGGAATGTTCCAGAGAGTCCCAAAGGGAATGGGGCACCGAGCCCTGCAGGGCTCTGGAATGTTCTAAAGGGTTCTGATGGGAGCAGGACACCGAGCCCTGCAGGGATGGAACGTTCCAGAAGGTTCTGATGGGGACGGGGCACCGAGCCCTGCGAGGGTACGGAATGTTCCAGAGAGTCCCAAAGGGAATGGGGCACCGAGCCCTGCAGGGCTCTGGAATGTTCTAAAGGGTTCTGATGGGAGCAGGACACCGAGCCCTGCAGGGATGGAACGTTCCAGAAGGTTCTGATGGGGACGGGGCACCGAGCCCTGCGAGGGTACGGAATGTTCCAGAGAGTCCCAAAGGGAATGGGGCACCGAGCCCTGCAGGGCTCTGGAATGTTCTAAAGGGTTCTGATGGGAGCAGGACACCGAGCCCTGCAGGGATGGAACGTTCCAGAAGGTTCTGATGGGGACGGGGCACCGAGCCCTGCGAGGGTACGGAATGTTCCAGAGAGTCCCAAAGGGAATGGGGCACCGAGCCCTGCAGGGCTCTGGAATGTTCTAAAGGGTTCTGATGGGAGCAGGACACCGAGCCCTGCAGGGATGGAACGTTCCAGAAGGTTCTGATGGGGACGGGGCACCGAGCCCTGCGAGGGTACGGAATGTTCCAGAGAGTCCCAAAGGGAATGGGGCACCGAGCCCTGCAGGGCTCTGGAATGTTCTAAAGGGTTCTGATGGGAGCAGGACACCGAGCCCTGCAGGGATGGAACGTTCCAGAAGGTTCTGATGGGGACGGGGCACCGAGCCCTGCGAGGGTACGGAATGTTCCAGAGAGTCCCAAAGGGAATGGGGCACCGAGCCCTGCAGGGCTCTGGAATGTTCTAAAGGGTTCTGATGGGAGCAGGACACCGAGCCCTGCAGGGATGGAACGTTCCAGAAGGTTCTGATGGGGACGGGGCACCGAGCCCTGCGAGGGTACGGAATGTTCCAGAGAGTCCCAAAGGGAATGGGGCACCGAGCCCTGCAGGGCTCTGGAATGTTCTAAAGGGTTCTGATGGGAGCAGGACACCGAGCCCTGCAGGGATGGAACGTTCCAGAAGGTTCTGATGGGGACGGGGCACCGAGCCCTGCGAGGGTACGGAATGTTCCAGAGAGTCCCAAAGGGAATGGGGCACCGAGCCCTGCAGGGCTCTGGAATGTTCTAAAGGGTTCTGATGGGAGCAGGACACCGAGCCCTGCAGGGATGGAACGTTCCAGAAGGTTCTGATGGGGACGGGGCACCGAGCCCTGCGAGGGTACGGAATGTTCCAGAGAGTCCCAAAGGGAATGGGGCACCGAGCCCTGCAGGGCTCTGGAATGTTCTAAAGGGTTCTGATGGGAGCAGGACACCGAGCCCTGCAGGGATGGAACGTTCCAGAAGGTTCTGATGGGGACGGGGCACCGAGCCCTGCGAGGGTACGGAATGTTCCAGAGAGTCCCAAAGGGAATGGGGCACCGAGCCCTGCAGGGCTCTGGAATGTTCTAAAGGGTTCTGATGGGAGCAGGACACCGAGCCCTGCAGGGATGGAACGTTCCAGAAGGTTCTGATGGGGACGGGGCACCGAGCCCTGCGAGGGTACGGAATGTTCCAGAGAGTCCCAAAGGGAATGGGGCACCGAGCCCTGCAGGGCTCTGGAATGTTCTAAAGGGTTCTGATGGGAGCAGGACACCGAGCCCTGCAGGGATGGAACGTTCCAGAAGGTTCTGATGGGGACGGGGCACCGAGCCCTGCGAGGGTACGGAATGTTCCAGAGAGTCCCAAAGGGAATGGGGCACCGAGCCCTGCAGGGCTCTGGAATGTTCTAAAGGGTTCTGATGGGAGCAGGACACCGAGCCCTGCAGGGATGGAACGTTCCAGAAGGTTCTGATGGGGACGGGGCACCGAGCCCTGCGAGGGTACGGAATGTTCCAGAGAGTCCCAAAGGGAATGGGGCACCGAGCCCTGCAGGGCTCTGGAATGTTCTAAAGGGTTCTGATGGGAGCAGGACACCGAGCCCTGCAGGGATGGAACGTTCCAGAAGGTTCTGATGGGGACGGGGCACCGAGCCCTGCGAGGGTACGGAATGTTCCAGAGAGTCCCAAAGGGAATGGGGCACCGAGCCCTGCAGGGCTCTGGAATGTTCTAAAGGGTTCTGATGGGAGCAGGACACCGAGCCCTGCAGGGATGGAACGTTCCAGAAGGTTCTGATGGGGACGGGGCACTGAGCCCTGTGAGGTTCCAGAAGGTTCTAAAGGGTTCTGATGGGAACAGGGCTCAGGATGGGGCTGGGGCACTGAGCCCTGTGGGGTTCTGGAATGTTCTAGAGTGTGCCCATGGGTTCCAGAAGGTTCTGATGGGGACGGGGCACTGAGCCCTGTGAGGTTCCAGAAGGTTCTAAAGGGTTCTGATGGGAACAGGGCTCAGGATGGGGCTGGGGCACTGAGCCCTGTGGGGTTCTGGAATGTTCTAGAGTGTGCCCATGGGGCTGGGGCACCAAGCCCTGTGGGGTTCTGGAAGGTTCTAAAGGGTTCTGATGGGAATGGGGCTTGGGATGGGAACAGGGCACTGAGTCCTGCAGGGTTCCAGAACGTTCTAAAGGGTTCTGATGGGAACAGGGCACCGAGCCCCGCGGGGTTCTGGAATGTTCTAAAGGCTTCCCAATGGGAACGGGGCTCAGGATGGGGTTGGGGCACCTCGGGAACGGAACATTCTAGAATGTTCTGATGGGAACAGGGCAGCGAGCCCTGAGAGGTTTGGGAATGTTCCAGAATATTCTAAAGGGTTCTGATGGGAATGGGGCACCGAGCCCTGGGGCCTATAGGGTCTGTGGGGCCTGTAGGGTCCCATAAAGGGGTTATGGGGTCCACAGGGTCTATGGGGTCTATAGAGTTCCATAATGGGGCTATGGGGTCTCTAGGGGCTATGGGGTTCCATAATGGGGCTATGGTGTGGACAGGGGTTATGGGGTCTATAGGGTTCTATAATGGGGCAATGGGGCCTGTAGGGTTCCATAAGGGGGTCGTGGGGTCTCTAGGGGCTATGGGGTCTACAGGGCCTATAGGGTTCTCTAAGGGGCCTATGGGATCTATAGGGTTCCATAACAGGGCTATGGGGTCTGTAGGGGCTATGGGGTCTATAGGGTTCCAT
>NW_005054729.1:134904-143472 GCF_000277835.1 Geospiza fortis | reverse complement strand
TTTTCAGGAGCCAGCCGGCCACACTGGTCCACAGTCCCCCAAAGATATACACCGTCCCTTTCCCTGGGATACAAAACTCACCAGCCCCGGATGTCGATGGCAGATTGTGGGACTCCGTTGGCACTATCAAACCAGCCCGAGTTGGCACTGTTGCCAGCTTGGGTCAGGGAGGCATCCGGTGCATCGCGGATTTTCAGGAGCCAGCCGGCCACTCCAGGCCACAGGTCGCCCCCAAACATAAACAACGGGCCTTTCCCTGGGAAACAAAAGTCACCAGCCCCGGTCCTTGATGGCAGATTGTGGGACTCCGTTGGCACTATCAAACCAGCCTGAGTTGGCACTGGTGCCAGCTTGGGTCTGGGAGCCATCCTGCGTATCGCGGATTTTCAGGAGCCAAATAGCCAGAGGCCCCAAACATATGCACCTGCCCTTTGCCTGGGTAACAAAAGTCACCAGCCCCGCATCTCGATGGCAGATTGCAGGACTCTGTTGGTAGTATCAAACCAGCCGGAGTTGGCACTGGTGCCAGCTTCGGTCTGGGAGGCATCCTGCGTATCGCGGATTTTCAGGAGCCACATAGCCACAGGCCCCCAACCATATACACCGGCTCTTTCACTGCATAACATAAGTTACCAGCCCGGGATCTCGATGGCAGATTGTAGGACTCGATTGGCACTATCAAACCAGCCCGAGTTGGCACTGGTGCCAGCTTGGGTCTGGGAGGCATCCTGCGTATCGCGGATTTTCAGGAGCCAGCCAGCCACTCCGGGCCACAGGCCCCAAACATATACACTGGCCCTTTCCCTGGGAAACAAAAGTCACGAGCCCATGTTCCTGATGGCAGATTGTAGGACTCCGTTGGCACTATCAAACCAGCTCGAGTTGGCACTGCTTCTATTTTGGGTCTGGGAGGCATCCTGCGTATCGCGGATTTTCAGGAGTCAGCTTGCCAGTCTGGGCCACAGGCCCCTTACCTATATACCGGCCCTTTCCCTGGGTAACAAACGTCACGAGCCCCTGTTCCTGATGGCAGATTGTGGGACTCCGTTGGTACTGTCGAATCAGCCCGAGCTGGCCCTGGTGCCAGCTTGGGTCTGGGAGGCATCCTGCGTATCGCGGATTTTCAGTAGCCAGCCGTCAGCCCCCAGCCACAGGCCCCTGGGTATATACCCCGGCCCTTTTCCCTGGGAAACAAAACTCTCCAGCCCCTGGGACTGCCACACCTGATGGGGGCCACTGGGACCATGATCCATGAGGGGTTTGGGGTGGATGGAGAGCATGGAGGGGATGAAGGCTCTCCCTGTTGTGAATTAAGGGAAAAATAGAGAAAAAATTTATAAAAGCAAAAACAAAAAACACACGCACAAAAAAACCCCCAAACCCAAAACAACAACACCAAAAAACAAAACAAAACAGAAAAAAACCCTTAAAAACGCAAAAAACAAAAAGCAGAAAAACCCTCTGATAAACAACCCCTCCCCCCAAAAGGAAAACCAAAAAACAAGAAACCTAAAACCCATGGAACATGTCCCCATGGATTTGGGGATTTTTGGACCTGTTTTGAAAGGAATTAGCATCAAATTCCTGCAGCATCTCCTTTCAAACAGCATCTCCTACCCTTATTGATCCTGGTCCTTCTCCAGCTGGCAAACTCGAGCCTCCATCCCGACTTTTTGTTTGAACAGCCTGGAATTCTTCTGTGGGTCCTCTCGATGCCTTTTCCTCGCTCCCTCTCCATCTACCTGCTGGATTTCGGGCTTGGGATCGTCCTGCTCCATCCCTCAGCAAGGAGCAATCCCCGGTTTTGGGGCAAAAGGAAAAGCCCCGTGTTGGGAATAAACACATTTTAGGCAAAAAGGGGCGGTGCAGAGAGGGGGAATTTTGGGCAAAGCTCCGGTTTCGACTGCCAGGGCAGGAACAGCCCCTCCTGGGTGGGTGCCAACCCTGGCACGGCCGGGATTGGGATTTCGAGGAGCCTGAGCAGCTCGGGTTTCACGGTCCTGCTGCGGATGGAGAGAGGGGGATGGTGGGGAGAAAGGGAGGAGACCCCCGGACCCCAAATCCCAGGGATTCTGGGACAGGGATGGATGTGGGAGGGCACTTCCCGGGGCTGGGGAGCTGCTCTGCCTCCATGGATCCCAAATTCCAGCGATTCTGGGATAGGGATAGATGTGAGGAGGTGATTCCTTGGTCTGGGGGACTCCTGTGCCCCCCTGGATCCCAAATCCCAGCAATTCTGGGACAGGGATGGATGTGGGAGGGCGACCCCCAGGGCTGGGGGGCTGCTGTGCCCCCCCAGGACCTGTCAGAGCTCTGAACACGCAACAGGTCCTGAGTTCCTCTGAGCCCCTCGTGGACAAAAATGTCCCTTCTGGAGCAGAAATGTGCCCCCCGAGCCCTCCCGGCCGTGTCCCCTCGGTGCATTTCTGTTTTCCAGCGTCCCCCGGGCGGGGACACTCAGCTGGTGCCACCTCTGTGTCACCCCCACCCTGTCCTCACGAAGTACCACCAGGATTTAAACCAAAGCCCATCCCCGGCTGGCAGCAAAGCAACCCCTGCACCCCATTTTCCAGGCTCCGTCCGTCCCGACGGGCCGGGAATTCGAGGCGTGGGGACAGCGGGGTGTCCCTGCGGGTGGCGGCAAGGGGACAGCCACCCTCTGCACAACTCCAGCCCGCCCCTGGGAAAGCGGAGCCGGCGGCGAGGGCAGGGCGGATTCGGCTGCCAGAGAAAGACGTGATTGTTGTCACCGTGCCTCCCTCCCAGTGCTCCCAGCCCTCCCTCCCAGCCCTCCCAGCCATAAAACCCCCGCGCCCGGCCGGGCTCGCCCGTGGCGGAGCAGGGAGGAGGAGGTGAAGGAGGTGGAGGTGGAGGTGGAGGAGGAGGAGGAGGTGGAGGAGGAGGGAGAGAGAAGCCAGAGAGAAACTTGTCTTGGGGATTAATAGGAGGCAGGAGGAGGGAGAGGTGCACGCAGGTAAGCTCTGGGCAGGTGTTTCCAATCCCAGGCTCTTCTCACCTTGCCTGAGCCTCCCAGCCAGTACTCCACGGTGCTCCTGCCCTCTCCGGCCTCCCTTCCATCCCCAAAAACATCTGCTCTTCCTCCTTTCCCCCCTCTCCTCTTGGTTCCTCTGTCCTGCAGCGCTCTGCAGTCTTTGTTCTCTCTCTGCTCCGGTTCCAGGAGTTTTTGGGGTGGACGCGGGGGAAATTTGGGGTTTGTGGGCTCACGGGGAAGCCCAGGGGGTGTCACAGCACTGCGGCCACTGCCAGGCGCTTTTTGGGGGGACATGAGGTGCCCTTTGTGTCCCTCACACCCCAAACCCCAGCATGTTGGGCTCTGCAGCCACAATGGGGGCGCTGGGGGCCAGAACTGGAGGAACTGGGGGGGCTGCGCAGCCCAGGACAATCCTTGCCCTGGGGAGCAGGAGGGAAAACAAGCGAGGAAAGGGACAGGCTGAGGGGAGGAGGGACCCCTCCGGAGGCAGGAATGGCACCAGGAGCCTCGGGGGACATCGGGGCGCCTCGTCCTGCCTGGGGCAGGGGCTTGGAGGGGTTCTGGGGGGCTGCTCCCATGGAGTGGAAACAGGGAATTTTGGACCGAACCGGAGCGGGGTGGGAGCGAGCAGCCCCACAGCTCCAACGGGCTGTTTTCTGCCTAAAATGTAGGTGGTAAAGCCTTTTTTTCCCGCCTGGATCGCGCCGAGCATTCCCCGGGAATGTAATCCCACTTTTCCTGCCCGGGGCCAGCTCAGCTCCAGGTGGGCTGGGAGGTGCAGCCCCCTCCCCGCGGGGGTCGCGTTCGGAGCCGGCTCTTTGTCCCCGCTCCGCCAGGAGGAACAAGCGGGAATCGATGTTCGATGTTCGCCGAAATCCTGGGGAAAAAAAAAAAAAAGGAGTTTTGTTGGAAGGAAAAGGAGTTTTGTTACTTGGAAGAGGCTGATCCCAAACCTGCCCTTGCCCGCCGGCTGGAGAGGTTTAGGGAAAAGCAGCTCCAAAGCAAAACATGGGAATTCATCCCCGTGGTGTGCGGCATGCGAGGGCTTGGAAACTTCCTGGGGGTCCTGGGATCTTGCAGTCCCGGGATCCTGTGATCATGGAATCGTGGGATCATGGGATTCTGGGATTTTGGGATTCTGCGATCCTGGGATCCTGTGATCATGAGATCCTGGGATCATGGGATTCTAGGATCCTGGGATTTTGGTTTTCTGCAATCCTGGGATCCTGCGTTCTTTGGGATCCTGGGATCCTTCAACCCTTGGGATTCTGGGATTATGGGATTCTGGGATCCCGCGATCCCGGCCGTGCTTCTTGTGGCGCCCAGGGCATCCCAGAGCCCTTCCCTGGCCCAGCCAGAATGCGGGAATCGCGTCCCTGCTCCCCGGGGAATGAGGGATCAGCGCTTCCAGCCCGGGAGGAGATCAAAGCGCAGTTGTGGGAGGTTTCCCCTACCCTTGGAAGAGGCTGGGGATCCGGGAGACTCTGGGGACCAGGGAGCAAAGGACGGGATGAGCCTTTGGGGAGGATCCCGGGGGCTGTGGGGAGCCGGGAGAAGAGGACGGGATGAACTTTTGGGAAGGATCCCAGGGAACTCTGGGGATCCGGGAGCAGGGGACGGGATGAGCTTTGGGAAGGATCCCGGGGGGATCCGAGCCGGGAGCGGCGCTGGGAAGGGTCGGGACACGCAGGGAGGGAGGAATTGCTGAGACCGAGAGAGCAGGGGAAGGTGCTCCCGGCCAGGGCCGCCTTCCCACGGGAGGAGGGAGCGGAGGACGGGATGAGCCTTTGGGAAGGATCCCAGGAGCAGGGGACGGGATAAGATTTGGGAAGGATCCGGGAGACTCTGGGGACCAGGGAGCAAAGGACGGGATGAGCCTTTGGGGAGGATCCCGGGGGCTGTGGGGAGCCGGGAGAAGAGGACGGGATGAACTTTTGGGAAGGATCCCAGGGAACTCTGGGGATCCGGGAGCAGGGGACGGGATGAGCTTTGGGAAGGATCCCGGGGGCTGTGGGGAGCCGGGAGCAGAGGAAGGGAGGAACCTTTGGAGAGGATCCCGGGGTCTATGAGGACCCAGGAGCAAAGGACGGGATGAGCCTTTGGGGAGGATCCCGGGGTCTCGGGCAGTATCCCAGCGCTGTTGTCGCCGTGTCCTGGCTGAGCCCTGGCGGGTGTCACCGATCCCTGGCGGCAGAACCCAGCCCCGGCTCCAGCCTGGCTCTGCTGCTCGCTGGGAAAGGGTTGGGAAAGGGCGAGAAGCGCGGGGTTGTTGCATCAGGGCTGCGCTTCCCAAGGGACCCCGGCGACGCGCGGGTGACAGCCTGGCTGCCCTCCTTCTTTTTCCACGATTCCCAGCGCTCCAGAGGCGCTGGATGACGAGCTCCGGGCTGGGTCAGGCTCTCGCAGAGACCCGAGCGGTGCTGGACGCGAGGGAAGCCAAGGAAGGAGCTTTGCCCGATCCTTGTGGTTATTTTTATCTCGTTCTGCTCCGACATTCCCGCTCCCAGGCTGGAAAGGGGGATTTTCCCCCACCAGGGCTGATGGGAATTGCGGGAATGTGCGAGAGGAGCTAACAACGAGCTGGAAAGGGGCCCTGCTCCAAGCTTTTCCTGCCTCTCCCAGAGTTTAAATTCCCTTGATCCCTCTGCGGGAGCGGGATCTTGGACAAACACCGGGATGCAGCTGCTCCCTCTCCCCTCACCGCTGCAGGAGGCACCCGAGGGACATCGCGGGGACCTGGCCCGTGACAAATCCCCCTCGGTGACCTTTGCACGGCTCCCTCTCGCCCCGGGGTGGCGGCTTCTCCCTGCCCTTGGCGCCCGTCCCGGGGCTGGCAGCCAGCGCCGCTGGGAGCTGGGGGTTACTGGGATGCAGGGAAGAGAAACTATGCGCAGAGCAAACCCCAGCGGCATTCGGGGCTGGAATTTCCAGCTGTTGCATCGATTTTTTTTTTTAATTTTTGGGGTTTTTTTGTCCATTGTAACCGGGATGGCTGATGAAGCAGCTGCCTCCTTCTGGGAAAAACCCTGGGATCTGTTGGGTGCCTTGGCCCTGCAGACCGAGGAGGTGTCAGGGCTGGTTTTATCCATGAATTGAGCCTTTTTTCCACGCCAGGCCGTCGGTTTCCTGAATTCCTCCGTTGCTCCATGACTTAACTTTTTTCCAGTGGCGTGGATTCCTTGTGGGCAGCTGGAATGGAGCTGTCCCATAGTCTGGCAGGGCTCTGGTCGGATCAGAGGGTGGGATTTGGGAATTCTGCTCCTGAAACTCATGCCAGTAAATCCAACTGGGTGGAGAACAGGCTTCCAGCTTTTCCTGGGAGAGCTGGCTTGGAATCTTCCAGGGATGGTGACGTTGTGGTGGCCTCAGGCTCGTCGCATCCCTGTTTTTTTGGGAATGCTTTCCTGCAGTTTGATTGGAAAAAAAAAAGAAACAAGTGGGTCCTGCTTTCTCCAGGCAGGCTGGGGACCAGCACCCCAGGGGAAGGGTGGTGGCAGTGTCACAGGGCTGGGACAGTCCCTGGGGGATGAGGGGTGGAGAAAAGGGGCGGTGTCACCCTCCAGCCACTGCCCGTCTGTGCTGACAGAATTCCACAGGATTTTGTCACTCTCCAGCCAGAATTCCTGGCTCGGGTGGCTGTTCCTGCTCTGTGCTGAGTCCTCAGACATCTGGGATGTCAAATCACCCGCGGGGTGACAGCGCTGCCCTGTCCCCCACCCTGCTGGGACATTGCTGGGCGGCCTGAGTGGATCCAACACGTGGATCACAGCTTGGAGTATCGTGTCCTGGATGGAATGTCACCTCCCAGCTGGAATGTCACCTCCCAGCTGCTCCCTCCCCTCTGCACCGGGCCAAGCTCAGACCTCAGTTCTCTCGGGTGCTTGTAGAGGTTGAAATCCAGATTCTGGAGCAGAGGAAAAACCCCATGGAAAGCTCTGAGATCCCATGGAAAGCTCTGGGAGCGAGATCCATGTGGTGTGGCCAGGGAAGGAGCAGGATTCTGATGGAATGGGAAGGTCACTGCACAAACAGCAGGTCCCCATCACAGATTTTCCCATTTTCCTTGGCACCAAACCTGGAATGTAGAGCCAGGATCACATCCATCCCCAAGCAGGACCTGCTGCAGCTCTGCTGGGCTCAGGATCCGGCAGCTCTGGGCTCTGTTGGCTCCTTCCCTGCTCCTCCCTTCCCCCAGCGACATGCCAGAGCCCTGATGGAAAGCAGCCGGCCCAGGAGGCGTGCGGGGTTAACCGGAGCCAGATGGGAGCCGGCAGGAACAGGCTGGGCCTGCAGGAGGGGTGAAAACAGAATCATTTCCTGGAGAAAGTAAATTCCTTGGAGCCCCAGGAAAGGGTGGGATGGCTCCAAAGGGAGCTGGCGCTGGCAGAGGTGGCCCTGGAAAATGGTGGCCAAGGGGGTCCCTGCGGTTCCTGGGTTGGGTGGGGGATTTTCCCCCTCCAGGGGTGATGGAAATTGGGGAGGTGACAATCCCTCAACCAACCCCTCCCCAACATGTGATGGTGTTCACAGGGGTCTGAGGTTGAGGGAAGAGACGAGGACCTGACTCCATGCTTCAGAAGGCTGATTTATTATTTTATGATCTATATTATATTAAAACTATAGTAAAAGAATAGAAGAAAGGATTTCATCAGAAGGCTAGGCTAAGAATAGAAAAGAATGAATCAACAAAGGTTTGTGGCTCGGACTCTCTGTCTGAGCCAGCTGACTGTGATTGGCCATTAATTAGAAACAATTAACATGGGCCAATCACTGATCCACCTGTTGCACTCCACAGCAGCAGATAATCATTGTTTGCATTTTGTTCCTGAGGCCTCTCAGCTTCTCAGAAGGAAAAATCTTAAGGAAAGGATGGGACGGTGGTCACAGGGGTCTTAGGATGAGTGAAGAGACGTAGACCGGATTCCATATTTCAGAAGGCTTGATTTATTATTCTAAGATATATATTACATTAAAACTACACTAAAAGAATAGAAGAAGAAAAAGTTCTCATCAGAAGGCTAGGCTAAGAATAGAAAAGAATGAATCAACAAAGGTTTGTGGCTCGGACTCTCTGTCCGAGCCAGCTGGACTGTGATTGGCCATAATTAGAAACATCCACATGATACCAATCACAGATCCACCTGTTGCATTCCACAGCAGCAGATAATCATTGTTTGCATTTTGTTCCTGAGGCCTCTCAGCTTCTCAGAAAGAAAAAAAAAATCCTAAGAAAGATTTTTAACGAAAAGATGTCTGCGACAAAAGGATTTTTCATAAAAGATGTCTGCGACACCCATCGGCGCTGTACTGCGACAGCCGCAACCTGCGCACGGTGCCGCTGATCCCAGCGCGCATCCACTACCTGTACCTGCAGAACAACTTCATCGCCGACCTGCCCGAGGAGTCCTTCCGCAACGCCACCGGCCTCAAGTGGGTCAACCTGGACAACAACCGCATCCGCAAGGTGGACAGAAAGGTGCTGGAGAAGCTGGAGAACCTCATCTTCCTCTACATGGAGAGGAACCAGCTGAAGGAGGTGCCCGCCTTCCTGCCGCCCAACCTGGAGCAGCTGCGGC
>NW_005054729.1:130824-134872 GCF_000277835.1 Geospiza fortis | reverse complement strand
TTCAACAAGCTGGAGAACCTGGTGCTGCTGGACCTGCACCACAACAAGCTGAGCGACGGCGTCTTCAACAAGAACACCTTCAAGGGGCTCAAGAACCTCATGCAGCTCAACCTGGCCCACAACATCCTGAGGAAGATGCCCCCCGGCGTGCCCAGCGCCATCCACCAGCTCTTCCTGGACAGGAACAACATTGAGGACATCCCCAGTGATTATTTCAAGGAGTTTCCCAACCTGGCTTTCATCCGGCTCAACTACAACCAGATCTCGGATAAGGGGCTGCCCAAAAATTCCTTCAACCTCACCAACCTGCTGGTGCTGCACCTGGCCCACAACAAGCTCACCAACGTGCCCTTCATCAGCCCCAAGCTGGAGCACCTCTACCTGAACAACAACTCCATCGAGAGTGAGTTTTTTGGGGAGAAAAACCTTGGAAAAGTAATTTCTCACCTGGTGGGATGTGATCCCTTCAAAGGGGTGGGATGAGGCGGGAGCAGCAAGGGTGGAGGGAGGATCTGCGTGGAAGGGGAGGAGCAGAGTGAATCCCCCCTGGTGCTGCAGGACTTTTCCCAGCTGTCTTCTTTAGGGCCACCTGCCCTTGGAAGGGCTCTTCCCCTGGGAAAATCAGGATATTTAACGAGGAGAGTCTGGGCACAAGTTTTAGGGACAGATGCCAAACACACGGCTCGGGATGGTGAGGGAACGTCCCAGAGAGGGGAAGGAACGGGGAAGACAAGGCTGCCATGGAGGCAGAGCAGCCAGGGCTGTCCCACACCATTCCTTGATGTTTTTTTGGGAAGCTCGGGGCTGGCTCGGCGGGTTCCGGGGGCGGAGTGATCCCTTTTGTCTCCGGAATGCCACCGCATCCCGCGCTGCGCTCCCGAGGAACGTGACCTACTTCGCTCCTGATCAAAAGCCAGATTTTCCTGGGATTGTCCCTTTCGGCGACAAAACAACCTCAATTTGGGGTTCAATAACAGGGCGGGTTCAAAAATCCCTATCCACATTCCCTTTTCCCTAACCCCTATCCCACTCTTCCTCTTCTCCACATTTCCTTTTCCCTAACCCACCGCTCCTCCTCTCCACATTCCCATTTCCCTACCCCTCACCCCTCTGCGTCCCCTGTCCCCGCAGAAATCAACGGCACGCAGATCTGCCCCACCTCGCTGGTGTCCATCCAGGATTTCTCTCCCTCCGACCTGGACAGCGTCCCCCGGCTGCGCTACCTGCGGCTTGACGGGAACCTGCTGAAGCCGCCCATCCCTCTGGACCTGATGCTGTGTTTCCGCCTGCTGCAGTCCGTGGTGTTTTAGCCCTGCCCCGCCTCTCCCAGGCCCGGCTTTGCTCGGACTTTTCACACACGTGGGACCCTCTCTCCTCCCTCTCCCCCTGCTCACTGCCCGCCTGATCCCTCTCCCCGTCCCCCCTTTTCCTGCCCAGCGGGGACACCGGTGGCTCCTTGGGGACCGCTCTCCCCCAGTGCCACCCCTGGTCACAGCTCGCTGTCCTTGTCCCCCGGCTCCGCCTCTCCCTTGGTGCCCCACAGGGTTTGGGGTCGGTCCAGATGGAGCCGCTGGGCTCGGCGTGTGTCCAGCACCATGAAACATTCCTGGTTGGATTTTGGATGGGATGAACTGGAGCTGAGGGTGGTGGGATCCGTGGAAGTGCAGGGAGGATGGACAATCAGGCCATCCCAGGGGATGGGGACACTCCTGTCACCCACCCTTCTGGAGAGCTTTGGCTCCACATTTCTCCAGAAGAGGATCTAAATCCCCATCCTAGAACTGATCCATGGGGTCACAGCCCCATCCCAAAATCCTGATTTCTTCCCTGTAAAATCTGGGAACCAAGGACAACATCCATGGAATAACAGCTCCATCCAAAAATCCTGCATCCGCATCCATGGGGACACAGCCCCATCCCAAAGTCCTGCATCATTCCCTGTAAAATCTTTGGGTGCAGAACCACATTCATGGGGTCACAGCCCACCCCAAACCCCTGATTTCTTCCCTGTAAAACCTAGGATCAAGGGCCACATCCATGGAATAACAGCCCCATTCCAGCATCCTGCATCTTTCCCTGTAAAATCTGAGGATGCAGGGACAGATCTGTGGGGTCACATCCCCATCCCAAAATCCTGCACCTTTCCCTCTGAGATCTGAGGCTCCAGAGCCACATCCACGGCTCAGTTTCCCTCTGGAGCCACACATGGCTGGGTTTTACCCTTTTTTTTTTGATTAGAAATAAAAGGAAGGGAGAAGAAAAGGGAAGAATCATCCTTTGGAAGGGCTATTTTTATCCCTGCTCTTCCCCATCCCCACATGTATCGCTTCCCCCCCCAATAGCTGTACCTGCATTTATTGGGTGTCCGGGTTTAGGGGGGATTATTCTCTTCTTTTCTTCCTGAGTCTCAGGATTTGGATTTAAAGGCCGAGCATTAGAGAGGAGAAAAAAAAAAGAATCAAAATCCAACTGCAATGAGCATTAAATAAACCAAAGAAAGCTCCTTTGTGCCCAGCCAGCAGAACTGACCCTTCCCAGGACGGCCACGGAAGGCCACCGTGTCCTCCTCCCTGCAGCTGGCACAGGGGTGCTCCCCTTTTCCCATTAATTAAAACCTCCTGCTAATTAAGGAGGGTTTTCCCTGATGATAAAATCTCCTTTGCAGCTCTCCCTGCTGTTGGGTAGGGACAGGTTTCAGCCCTAAACCCGGACAGAGACCCCCCTGGATTTATATATATTTATATCTGATGTGTATATAGACTGGTAGAATGTACAGATATTCCCAAAGCCACCTGCACCTCCCAACCCGGCAACTTTATGGGATTTTCACTCCCACTCCCTGCAGCAGTGGAAATAAAGTCATTCACAAGGGACCCTGAGCCTCTCCCTGATCCATCCTTGCCTTCCCCAGGGGCTGCTTCATCCAAAATTTCCTTGCCTGGGGATGACTCTTCCAATGTTTTTGGGGGTTTTGGGGTTTTGGCTGGAGGGATGCTGAATTTGGGAAGGAATTCTTGGCTGGGATGGAATTCCCAGAGAATCCCTGGATGCCCCTGGATTCCAAGCCCCTGGGCTGGTGCAAGGTGTCCCTGCCCATGGGGTGGGGATGGGATTTGACCCCAAACCTTGACCCCAAAGCAGGGTTTGAGGGGTTGGGCTCACAGCCCTGGTGTCCAAGCAGGTGTCACACCTGCAGGCCAGGTTCCTGCCCCACGTCCTTCCCTAATGAGCAGCCCTGCTAATTAGGAGAGGCTCGTCTTGGCTGCAGCTCCCAGGGCTGTGTCACGCTGGCAGGAGGTGGCACTGAACATCAGGGTGGGTGACAGCCATGAGCTGCGCCCATGGCCCCAGGAGAAGCCCTACAAACCTCCCTGGGGTGAATTTCATGGAAATCTCCAAGGCTGCTCTCCCACCCCTGGCAGCAGCTGGGATCTGTCACAGGGTTCCAAAATCCGGGATGCAGGGACACATGTGTGGGGTCACAGCTCCATTCCAGCATCCCACATCCTTCCCGGTAAAATCTGGGATGCAGGGACACATCTGTGGGATAACAGCGCCATCCCAACATTCTGCATCCACATCCATGGGGTCACAGCCTGATCCCAGCATCCTGAATCCTTCCCTGTAAAATCTGGGATTAGGGGCCACATCCATGGGGTTACAGCCCCATCCCAAAATCCTACATCCATATCCATGGGGCCACAGCCCCATTCCAGCATCCCACATCCTTCCCTGTAAAATCTGAGGATTCAGAGACACATCTGTGGGGCCACAGCCCCATTCCAGCATCCCACATCCTTCCCTGTAAAATCTGAGGATTCAGGGATACATCCACGGGGTTACAGCCCCATTCCAGCATCCTGAATTCTTCCCTGCAAATTCTGAGGATTCAGGGACACATCCGTGTGGTCACATCACTATCCCAGCATCCTGCACCCTTCCCTGTAAAATCTGGGATTCGGGGCCCCATCCATGGGGTCCCAGCCCCTCTCCCAGCTGGCAGCAGCGGGATCAGGCTGGGCTGGGCTGGGCTGGGCTGGGGGGGCGG
>NW_005054729.1:130207-130753 GCF_000277835.1 Geospiza fortis | reverse complement strand
CACACAGCCGCCCCCCACCCCAATCCCGCTGTTTCATAACCCCGCTGTGAATCCCCCACTGCCAGGGGGGTTTTCCCTCCCTGGGGATGTCGGAGCCATCTCCTCACCGTGCCCCAATGAGGGGAGCGGTGCTGAGCCCCCTCTGCACCCACACTGGCTCCCCCTCCCCAGAAAAACCCAAAACCTCTCCGTGTGTGAAGGTTTGGGATGCTGAACTCCCCCTGCACCCACACCGATTCCCCCTCCCCAAAAACCCCCAAACCACCCCAAGGATTGAACCCTTCACTGTCCTGGGGACCTTTCACCCCAGGGAACTCCACTGCCCTTTGGGACCCTTCACACTTGGGGACCCCTTCACTCTTTGGGGCCCTTCACCCCCGGGGATCCCACTGCCCTTTGGGGTCCTTCATCCTTGGGGACCCTTCATCCTTGGGGATTTCTTCACCCCCAGGTACCCCTTCACTCTTTGGGGACCCGTCATCTTTGGGGACCCCTTCACTCTTTGGGACCCCTCACCCCCAGGGACCCCACTGTCCCAGGGTACCC
>NW_005054729.1:129038-129792 GCF_000277835.1 Geospiza fortis | reverse complement strand
TGCCATTCTCGTCTGCCCCTCCCGGGGTGTGCCAGCCCCGCGGTGACATCCCCAAGGAGGGGGGTGGCCTCCCCCCCGCAAAGGACAAAAGGGGCAGGGGGGGTTTCACACCCTGCCCCAATGAGGGGAGCTGTGCTGAGCCCCCCTGCACCCACAGCAGCTCCTCCTCTCCAAAAAAACCAAAAAAACCACCCCAAAGAATGAAGGTTTGGGGTGCTGAGCCCCCCTGCACACACAACAGCTTCCCCTCCCCAAAAAACCCCAAAACCACCCCAGGGAGTGAATGTTGGGGGTGCTGAGCCCCCCCTGCACCCACAACGACTCTGCCTCCCCCCCAAAAAAACCAAAACCACCTCAAAGAGTGAAGACTGGGGGTGCTGAGCTCCCCCGGCATTCACAGTGGCTCCTTGTCCCCAAAAAACCCCAAAACCACCCCAGAGAGAGAAGGTTTGGGGTGCTGCACCCCCGGGAGGAGAACGGGGCTGGATGAGCTCAATGTCCCCATCCATCGCTGCCCGGGCGGGTCTCTGCAGCCCCCCCAAACCCTGGGCTGCTCACTGGGGTCCCCCAGTGCTTTGGGGCATCCCTGGGGCCGGGCACAGGCGGGACTCCCCCTCTGGTGGCACCTGCTGGGGGGGCACTGGCTCTGTCCCCAGCGCCCCTGGGGACACCCGGGCGGTGTCGCCGCTCGCTCCCCTCCGATCCCGCCCCTCCCAGCCCCTCTCAGCTCGGGCCGCTGGCGCGGAGCCACCTC
>NW_005054729.1:125628-128519 GCF_000277835.1 Geospiza fortis | reverse complement strand
GGATTTGGGATTTGATTTGGGATTTGGGATCCAGCCCTGCTCTGCCGTGGGTGTCCCACGGGAGGGAATTCTCCTGTGGGAATGGGTCCTGGTGGGTTTGGATGTGGAGCTGCCAGCACTGGGGGATGTCCCCGTGCTGTCACACGGATCCCGTGGCCTCTGGCCCGCCAGGATGTTGGAAAAGCAGATTTAGACCGGGATTTAGACCTGGATGTGGGACCAGAAGGGGGAGCAGCAGTTCCGGGGCTCCTGGCGCTGGTTCTCCTCGGCTGCTGGGCTTGTTGAGCCAGGGGCCGGTTCCGCCCGTCCCCACGAGGGCCGTGACCCCCTCATCACCCCCCGGCCCCCCCCCGCCCCCCCCGGGGCTGGGAAAGCCGGGCAGCCCCGGCAGCCCCGCGGGGCCTCCCCTGCACAGCCGAGCGTGAAATGCGCTGAAAAGGGTCACGGAATGTCCCCTCTGTCTGTCCCCTCCCGAGGCTGGGGCTGTCTGTCCCCGCTACCCCAGGGTTGGGGGCTGTCTGTCCGCCCCGGGATTTGGGCTGTCTGTCCCCTCCACCCCAGGGCTGGGGCTGTCTGTCCCCTCTGGGTTTGGGGCTGCCTGTCCCCCCAGGGTTTGGGCTGTCTGTCCCCCCAGGGTTTGGGGGCTGTCTGTCCCCTCTGGGTTTGGGAGCTGTCTGTCTCCCCCAGGATTTGGGCTGTCTGTCCCCTCCTGGGGTCGCCTGTCCCCCCCACCCAGCCCTTGGTGACATTCCAGGTCCTGTGACCCCGGCCGGGTGCAGGATGTGTCCCCTGGGCTGGCTGGGGGTGGCCACCCTGTGCCTGGGGACACTTTGGGCTGTGCCAGCCAAGGACAGGAGGAAGGTGGACAAGGCCAAGGCTGAGCTGAGCCTCTTTGAAAACCTGGATTTGGACAACTACGACGTCACCTTGGAGAGCTACGGGGACATCCTGGACCTGAGCAACTACGAGGAGCTCTATGAGTACGGGGACCTTGTCCCCAAGGTGAGGGGGACACAGGAGAGCCCCTGGCTGCATCCTGGGACGGGGATTTGGTGCCAGGGACGGCTGTGGCACTGCAGGAGCAGCAGCCCTGGCAGCTCTCCCAGGACTGGGGAAGGTTTTACCCGAGCCAAACCCCTGCCAGCTCTTGGATGTGAGGATTCCTTCATCCCTCGGGGCCAGGAAGGCCAGGAGGGTTCCTTGGAGAGCTTTCCAAGAAGGGATTAATGACCCTGACTGGTGCCACCCACCCCAGAAGGGACAATTCACCCACACTCACACCCAGCTGTGTTTGCAGATCGAGGTTGGCACCTTGGCTCCCCGCCCCAAGGACCCCAAAACCCTCCCAGAGCCGGCTGAAACCACGGCTGGAACCCCAAAACTGCAGCCCCAGAGCTGTGCTGGCCCCGTGCCCCCAGCGCCCATCCCCAGCCAGGGTGAGTTGTGTTCCCTTGGGATTCATCCCCACATCACACAGGTGGAATTCTGGGGGGAAAAAAGGGAATTTTGGTGCTGCCAGCAGCTCTTCACAGGGTTTGGGGGTTGAGTCTGCTCACAGGAGGGCTGCAGAGAGAGAAATGGCTGGGAAAAAATGAACTCCAGCAAAGCAGCGAGGCTTTAATGAGCAGAGGCTTTGCGACGGTGGCAATTAGATTAGTGACAATTAAAATCCTGCAGCGAGGATAAATATCCTTATTCCTTTTCTGTCACTCCAGGCCGGGAAAAATTAAGTGGGAGGAGAAAGGAAATTGGCGCTGAGCTGCTCTGAACCCCCCCTCGAAGGGGTTTGGGAACCCTGGGGGAGAGGAGGGGGATCAGGTGTGGGGTGGGTTTGGTTTTACCCCTCCTGCCCCCCGTGCTGGGGCCTTGGGGGCAGCTGGGACAGATTTTTCTCGATCCAAAAGAATTTTCTTGAGTTCTGCTTTCCCCAGTGGGAAAATTAAGGGGGTGAGGAGAGCTTTGGGTGTAAAAAAAGATGAATTTAGGGGCTTTAAACTCCCCTCTCCTGCTCCTGCACTTCATTTATTTACGGGGTTTTTTTGCTTGGAGTTTCTGGCCCTTCCCTGGAGAATGCGGGGCTGTGACAGCTCTGGGTGCCACCAACTCCGTGTCCCCATGGCAGGGTGGGCAGATCCCAGTGTTCTGGGGTTTTCTATGGGGTCAGGGAGCTGTGACAGCTCTGGTATCGTGGATTCTGTGTCCCCACAATGTGAGCATGTCCGTGTGCTGTTCTGGGGTATTTTATGGGATCAGGGAGCTGTGACAGCTCTGGGTGTCACAGATCCACGTCCCCAGGGCAGGATGGGCTCTTTCTGCTCTTCTGGGGTATTTTATGGGGTTGGGGGGCTGTGACAGTTTTGGTGTCATGGACTTTGAGTCCCCACAGAGTGGGCACATCCTTCTGATGTTCTGGGGTGTTTTATGGGGTCAGGGAGCTGTGACAGCTCTGCGTGTCACAAACTCCATGTCCCCATGGCAGGGTGGAGAGATCCCAGTGTTCTGGGGTACTTTATGGGATCAGGGAGCTGTGACAGCTCTGGTACGGTGGATTCTGTATCCCCACAATGTGAGCACGTCCGTGCGCTGTTCTGGGGTATTTTATGGGGTCAGGGAGCCGTGACAGCTCCGTGCATCACAGATCCATGTCCACACGGGGGGATGAGCTCCTCTCGCTGTTCTGGGGTATTTTATGGGGTCGGGGCTTGTTTGCAGGGCTGCCCAGCTGCCTGCTGTGCCTGTGCCTGGGCAGCTCGGTGTACTGCGACGACGCGGGGCTGGAGCAGATCCCGGCGCTGCCCCCGGACACCGCATACCTGTACGCCCGCTTCAACCGCATTGGGGCCGTGCGCGCCAGCGACTTCCCCGGCCTCGGTACGTCGGGGTCACCCACA
>NW_005054729.1:124258-125112 GCF_000277835.1 Geospiza fortis | reverse complement strand
CTCTGGGGGTTCATCTTTAGGGGGTTCATCTCTTGGGGGTTCATTGGTTCATTTCTAGGGGGTTCATCTCTATTGGGGGTCTTCTCTTGGGGGTTCATTTTTAGGGGTTCATTGCTTCATCTCTTGAGAGTTCATCTCTATTGGGGTTCATCTCTAGGTGACTGATCGGTTCATCTATTGGTGGTTCATCTCTAGAGGGTTCATCTCTATAGTCATCTCTAGGTGACTGATCGGTTCATCTATTGGTGATTGGTTCATCTCTATTGGGGTTCATCTCTAGGTGACTGATCGGTTCATCTATTGGTGGTTCATCTCTAGAGGGTTCATCTCTATGGGGGTTCATCTTTAGGGGGTTCATTGCTTCATCTCTGTTGGGGTTTTATCTCTGTTGGGGTTCATCTCTAGGTGGCTCATTGGTTCATCTCTCAGGGGTTCATCTCTAGGGGTTCATCCCTATTGGGGTTCACCTCTGTCCTCTCCCCACAGGACCTGAAGCAGCTGCAGTTCCTCCATCTCTCCAATAACCAGCTGGATTTTATCCCGGTGCCCCTTCCCGAGAGCCTGCGCTCCCTGCACCTCCAGGTGGGATGGGGTTTACCTGAGTTTAGCTGGTCCTGGTCCTTGTTCTTGTCCTGGTCCTGGTTCTGGTTCTGGTTCTGGTTCTGGTCTTCCTCCTCATCCTCATTGTCCTGGTCCTGGTTCTATTTCTAATCCTTTTCCTAGTCCTGATCCTGGCCCTGCTCCTGGTTCTGGTCCTGGTCCTTTTCCTAGTCCTGGTCCTGGTCCTAGTCCTGGTCCTTTTCCTGGTCCTGGTCCTTTTCCTGGTTCTGGTCCTGGCCCTGGCCCTGGCCCTG
>NW_005054729.1:111808-124181 GCF_000277835.1 Geospiza fortis | reverse complement strand
TCCTGGTCCTGGTCCTGGTCCTGGTCCTGGTCCTGGTCCTGGTCCTGGTCCTGGTCCTGGTCCTGGTCCTGGTCCTGGTCCTGGTCCTGGTCCTGGTCCTGCTCCTGCTCCTGGTCCTGGTCCTGGTCCTGGTCCTGGTCCTGGTCCTGGTCCTGGCCCTGGCCCTGGCCCTGGTCCTGGCCCTGGTCCTGGTCCTCCTCCTCCTCTCCCGCTCCCTGTGACCCAGCTCCACCTCTCTCCCATCCCCGCAGAACAACAACATCCAGACGATGCACGAGGACACGTTCTGTGACAGCCAGGAGCAGGGCCAGATCCGCCGGGCGCTCGAGGACATCCGCCTGGACGGGAACCCCATCAACCTGAGCCTCTTCCCCAACGCCTTCTCCTGCCTGCCCCGCCTGCCCACCGGCCGCTTCTCCTGAGCCCCCAGAGCTGCAAGTGCAGGAAAGTGCTCCCAGATCCCATCCCAGAGAGCTCAGACCCTGCTGCTCCATGGAAAATGTGATTAAAGTGGAGGTGTTCCACCCCAGGGTCAGCTCGGTGCTGGGGCAAATGCATAAAATAAAAAATAAAATGAAATAAAGATTTGAAAATGCATTTGGGAAGGTACCCATGGATTTGGGATGGTATAAATGGATTTGGGATGGTATCCATGGATTTAGGAAGGTGTCCACAGATTTAAGAGGATATCCATGGATTTAAGAAGGTACCCCTGGATTTGCGATGGCATCCATGGGTTTGGGATGGTATTCATGGATTTGGGATGATACAAATGTATTTGGGAAAGTATCCATGGATTTAGGAGTGTATCCATGGATTTGGGACAGTATCCATGGATTTGGGAGGGGAATCCCTGGATTTGGGATGGTATAAATGGATTTGGGATGTTATCCATGGATTTAGGATGGCATCCATGGATTTGGGAGGGCATCCATAGATTTAGGACAATATCCATGAGTTTGGAACCGCAGAGAACCCTGGAGATCCACCAGCCCCACCAGTCCCACCAGGATCTCCCTGGGCTGGAGCTGAATCCCCCGGGCCCATCCCGGTTTTCCGCAGCCAGCAGGAGCTGCCCAGCGCTGTGGGATATTTTCCATCTCTGATGGATTCATCCCTTATATTTTTATCCACGTGTAAGGAACACGGCGAGGGGGATGACACATCCCTGGAGAATCCAGAGCCCTGAACTGAAACCACGGAGCTCAGCCCACATCCTCAGAGCCCGGGGAGGCATCCGAAGGCGGCTGGAGAAAACCTGGGAAGAAGATCCAGCTCCTCATCCATGGGGATGGTGTGGGCACCTCCTCTCACCCCTTTTCCATGCAAAACCCAGCCCAGGCGTGGATTGTTGACCCAAAATCCTTGGGAAAATGGGAATTTGGAGTTGTTTTATCCAGAACTGCAGGATTTGTTGCCGCTGTTGTTGTGTCAACAGCCTACGGATCTGCTGCCCCCTCATCCTCCTCCATCCCACCCACCCTTCCAACACCTTCCCACCAGCCTTTATCCCGCTGATCCCATGGGATGGAGCCCCCAGCGCCCCCCTCCCCAAATCCAGCCCCACCTCTGCCCCTGCAGAGCTCTGGAAAAAGTGGGACCCCCCCTGTCCCACCATGTCCCACCCCGTCCCATCCTCTCCAGGGCTGAGGGGACCCCAAAACCACCCAAGGCGCGACAACCCCCCTAAATCTCAACCCTCTCGCAGCAAATCCCGCTCAGAGCCGCTCATTTCTTTCGGAAAAGTTGGGATTTCTGCAATTCGGGCTCCAGCAGAAGGGAATTGTCCGGATTTTCTCCACCGGTCCCTTCGCGTTGGTCCCGCTAGAGGGCAAAGGCAGCGCCGGGAATGTCGGACCTTCCCTTCGGAGCGCTCTCTCTCTCCCTCCTGGAGCCTTCGGGGATCCCGGGAATGCCCGCGGGGATCGGGAACAGCCCGGGAAGGATCCGGGGAAGGGCTCGGGGGAGCTGCAGGGGCTGGGCTGCGGCAGGAGGGGGAGGGCAGTGAGGGGATGGCGCCCGGGTTTACAGAAATCCCAAATTTCCGAGAGCAGCGAGGGGCTCTGGGGGGCTCTGCTGGGGCAGAGTTGAGGTTCAGGGCGGGTGTCTTGTGTGGCTTTTGTGGCCCTGTCACCTCCAGCGAGGAGGGAGCAGGATGGGGCCGAGCTGGGGCTGTTTTGGAGCTCAATTATTGATTATTGGAGCAGTTATTGATCACGCCCTCGTGTCCTGGCTGGGAACCGCCACCCCCTCCTGCCATTCGGGACTGTCCCCAGGCGCTGCTGGAACACCGGGATCCTGTCCTGGAGCAGCCAGGAGGGCACAGAGCCCTCCGCGGCGCTGCCATCGGGGCTCTGCATCCCTGTCCTCGCCTCCATCGCTGCTGCCTGGCCCGGGGAGCGTTTCCGAGCGGATTCCTGGCTCTGCCTCCCTCCTCCCTTGTCGCTGTGCCGCTCAAGGTCACCTTCCCTCGGCGGGGCTGGGCTGTCACACATTGATCGCTCGGCTCTGGCAGCGCCGGCTCGCAGAGCCCCCGCCAGCTCAGCATCCTGCGGCTGCTCCAGATGGCCCCCGCCCCCTGCTCGCCTCCTCTTCCTCCTCCTCCTCCTCCGCCTCCGTGCTGCCCTCCCAGCTCCGCTCCCAGCCCCACAACAGAGACGGAATTTGGGGGATTCTCCAAATGTCCCCGCAGAGCGGGACCCGCTCCCTCGCTGCCCCTGCGGGAGGTGGCCCGGGGGGTGTGGGGGGAGCTGGGACAGCGGGTGACATCCCGGGGACACAGGGACTGCGTGTGACACCCCCGGGGGCTCAGTGTGACACCCCTGGGGGCTCTGTGTGATAAACCTGGGGACACAGGGACTGCGTGTGACACCCCCGGGGGACTGCGTGTGACATCCCGGGGACACAGGGACTGCGTGTGACACCCCCGGGGGCTCAGTGTGACATCCCTGGGGACACAGGGACTGCGTGTGACACCCCGGGGGCTCAGTGTGACACCCCTGGGGGCTCTGTGTGATAAACCTGGGGACACAGGGACTGCGTGTGACACCCCCGGGGGACTGCGTGTGACATTCCGGGGACACAGGGACTGCATGTGACACTCCTGGGGACTCTGTGTGACATCCTTGGGGCACTCAGTGTGATAAACCTGGGGACTGCGTGTGACATCCCTAGGGACACAGAGATTGCGTGTGACATCCCTGGGGGGCTCAGTGTGACATCCCTGGGGGACAGTGGGTGACATCCCTGAGGGACTCTGTGTGACATCCCTGGGGACAAGTGTGACATCCCTGGGGACAAGTGTGACACCCTTGCGGGACTTCGTGTGACACCCCTGGGCCACAGCGCGTGACACCCTTGGGGGACTCTGTGTGACATCCGTGGGGGCTCTGTGTGACACCCTTGTGGGACTGCATGTGACATCCCTGTGGGCTCTGTGTGACATCCCTGGCCACAGCGTGTGACACCCCTGGGTGTGTCCAGGAGTTCCCTCCATCCCCTCAGCAGCTTCCACCTCCAGCTCCCCATTCCCAGCTCCCTCTCCCTTCTCCTCACCCAAATTTCCTCTCCTTTCCCCCCACCAGGAGTAGCCCTGTGTCCTTTGGCCACCACGTGGGGACAGAGCTGTCCCCTGGTGTCCCCTTGCAGCTCAGGGATGTGACACTGCAATCAGGGAAGGACCATTGGACTTTTCAGCCTCCTGGGCCCTGGAAAAGCTGGGAAGATCCCTCAGAATGACCAAAACCTCATTTTCCTGCCCCAATCCCAATGGGGTCATTGCTGGAGTCATTAATTCCCCCTGGGATTAACAAATTATTCTGTTTATTAATGGTGCTGCTCCAATTGTGCACTTTTCCCCTTTTTTTCCCCAGAAAATCCCAGAGCTGGGATTGATTAGCTTGGAGCAGGGGATGAAAGGGACACCCATGAATTATCCCTGAGGTGTGGACAGCCCTGGGGTCCCTCCAGGGAAACCCAACAATGGGAATGGGAACGGGATGGGGGGAACAGCCTGAGCTTTTCTTCTCCCCATTTTCCCCTCCACCACTGGAAAAAACATAAAAAACAAAACAAAACAAAACAAAACAAAAAAAGGAGGAGGAAAAAACCGCAGCAAAACGCTGCAAACACATCCCTTGTTTTTTTCCACATCCCCCTCCCCCTCGAATTGTATAAAAATAATCCGTAGAAATTCAGATTTCTCCGGCTCAGCCCCCTCCCTGCTGCATTCCCAAGGGATTGGGGGTTCCTGCAGCATCCCGGGGCTTTCCTGCCTTTCTCTGGGATCGGGATCCCGTGCCCTGAGCGGCTCGGGGTGGGAGATGCGATTGCCACGCCGCTATTTTTAGCAGCCACGCGTTAGGTGCTGTCAACAGGAGCCCTGACAAAGCCTGGGAAAAGCTCCGGGATGAGAAGTGTGAATTGCCGGGAATGTGGGAACGGCTCCGAGGGGCCAAGGGGGTTTGGGGGCTGGGATGGGACGGGGGATGCTCAGGATGGGGAGGTGGTGGCAGCCAGGAGTGGCAGTGTCACCTCCTTGGGGGGGTGACAGCAGCCTGTCTCCCCCAAAATGGGAATGTTCTCCCAACCCAGGGGCTCCTGGCTCCCTCCCTCCTGGAGCAGCGAAAATTCCCTCCAGCCCCATTCCCAGGGGATCATCTCCCATCTGGGCATGGAAAAGTGACGGAATGGAGGAAAACTCCAGCAGGAGTGGCTTTTCCAGGCCTCAATCCCAGATTTTCCAAGGACCTCATCCAGTCTCCTGATGGGCACGAGGCTCTCCCCACTGGCAATTCAGTGTTCCCCCTTTTTTTTTTTTTTTTTACCTTAATCTGAGCTCTTCCAAGCGGGATTTGGGGATTTGGGTGGGTTTGGGGGGGATGCTGTGATTAGGAGGGGTTGGAGAAGCCAAGGATGAGGATGAGGATGAGGATGAGGATGAGGATGAGGATGAGGATGAGGATGAGGATGAGGATGAGGATGAGGATGGGAGGAAAGGAGCTCTGATTGATTGAGGATGAGGACGGGAGGAGGGGAGCTCTGATTGATCGGCGTCTTTTAAAATAACCACACCAAGCCTGGATCTTCCCCGGCTGTGGGATGTGGAAAACCTGGAGAGGGGGAAGAGAGAAACAGCTCCGAGTGCAAGCGTCGCTAATTTATGATCAGAGAAATGCTGGAGCTGCAGGATTGCAGGGAAAGGACCCGGCTGAGCTGAGGAGAAATCCAGGGAGTTCTCCAGGGCTCGGGAAAAGCTTCCCCACAGGGAAAACTGTGGGAATGCAGAGCACGCTTAGCCCAAATTGCTGCTCGAGGAATTGAAATTATTTCCCTTCCCTGGTGCTTCCAGCTGCTTTTTTTTCTGGCCCTGCTCGTTGGGATGAAATTCCCTGCGAGGATTTGGGGGAAATTCCCCTTTTTCTGATTTTTTTTAGGGTGATGTTCCTTTGTGCACCCAGAGCAGGGTGGGGGAATTTGAATTCCCACATCCCAGAGGAATTTCCTTCTGGCGTTGATTTTTTTTTCCCCCTGGGGTGTGTGACCCGGGGGTGGCAGCTGGTGGCATCACTGTGGCCCCGCTGTCGCTGTCCCCATGGCTCCTCCCTCCCTGGGGACACGGAGATTGCCGGGAGAAGCCTTCGATCCCTTCAGGAAAGTGGCATGTGGAGCAAATTGTTTTTAAATTCTGGAGCGCCTGAAATCGAGTCGGGACTTGGGACAAACAGGGGGGAAAATAAGGGAAAAAAGAGGACTAAAAGAAAGGAAAAATGGGAATAAAATAAGGGGGAAATGGGAATAAAATAAGGAGAAAAGGGGAATAAAATAAAGGAAAAAGGGGAATAAAATAAGGGGGAAAGGGGGATAAAATAAGGAGAAAAGGGGAATAAAATAAGGGGGAAAAAAGAGGAATAAAATAAGTGAAAAAGAGAAATAAATAAGGAAAAAAGAGGAATAAAATAAGAAAAAAGGGGGAATAAAAGAAGGAAAAAAGGGGAGAAATAAGGAAAAAAGAGGAATAAAATAAGGGAAAAAGAGGAATAAAATAAGGGAAAAGGAGAATAAAATAAGGAAAAAAGGGGGAAATAAGGAAAAAAAGAGGAATAAAATAAGGGGAAAAGGGGAATAAATAAGGAAAAGAAAAAGATGAAAATAAGGAAAAAAAGAAGAAGAAAATAAGGGGGAAAGGGGGAAAATAAGGGGAAAAAAGAACAGTAAAATAAGGAAAAAATGGAATAAAATAAGGGGGGAAAAGAGAGATGTAGGCAAATGAATGCAGGTGAAAATAAACATCCAGGCAGCCTGGACTGGCTGAGGGATGGGGATGCTGGGAAGGGTCTGGATCAGGAAATGTCTCCAAAGGGGCTTTCCCAAAGGTTCCCAATGCCCCAGGGCTGCGGGATGGGGCCGGTGGCATCCCCAGACCCAAATCCCGCTGGTTTTTAAGCCCCACATCCCCTCTGCCCATGCTGGGGACGCCCAGGGCAGGGTGACATCCCTCGGATTTATGGCCTCAAACCCCTCTGATTGTTGGTGTCACTTTGTCACCACCGCCCCGAGTGCCAGCAGGGCTGGGTGACACCGCCAGCAGCAGGGGACAGTCCGGGTGCCACCAGCTGCTCCCACACCCCGTGATTTTCCCACTTCCACACAGCTCCCTGCTGTGGGATGGCCAAATGTCCCTTCCTTGTCACCCCCCCTGGGTTATTTTGAGCCTTTTCCCAGCTCGTGCTGCCACGGGACTCTGAGGGAGCCCACGGTGTCCCCGTGTGTCCCTGGCCACCCCCAGCCCATCCCTGAACTTTCGGCAGCTCCGGGAAGCGGCTCCATAAATCAGCGGAGAGCCGGGAAATGAAAATCGTTAGGGTGATAGATGGGGTTGATTTCGCTTTTAAGGAGCGGGATCGTGGAAAAGAACAGGGCAGGAGCAGGGAAAAGGAGGTGCTGAGTTTCCCATTTGGGAAAAATTGTGGGATAAAGGTGGTGGGAGGAGGAGAAATGAGGGAATGCTGAGGATTCCTTGCAGGGATGGAGGGAATATGGGAAGGGGTGAGGGTTTTCCAGGTGGCTCTGTGGTTTTGGGGTGCTGTGCTGCACTGCTCGGGGTGTGCTCACCCCATGGGGGTTTTTCTGGCTTTGGAATGGTCCAAATTCACAAGGAAATGTTATCCTTGGATCCAGGTGGGGTGATTGTCCACTAGATTTGGCAGTGCCTGCAGCACCCATGTCCTGCAGAACCCAAATCCTGCAGAACCCAAATCCGACAGGATCCACATCCAGCAGAACCCAAATCCTGCAGAACCCAAATCCTGCAGAACCAAATCCTGCAGGATCCACATCCTCAGCACCTAAATCCCAGGATTTGAATCCCAGGATGATCTGAAATCCTGCAGAACCCAAATCCTACAGAACCTAAATCCTGCAGAACCTAAATCCTACAGAACCCAAATCCTGCAGCACCAAAATCCCACAGGATCTACATCCTCAGCACCCAAATCCTGCAGCACCCAAATCTGAAAGAACCCAAATCCCACAGGATCCACATCCTGCAGAACCCAAATCCCACACAATCCAAATCCTGCAGCGCCCAAATCTTGCAGAACCCACATCCCCCAGCACCCACATCCCACACCCCCCTTGTCCCTCAGCCCCAGCCTGGCCCCGCAGCAGCTCCCTCAGCCAGGGGCAGCAGTGCTCGGGATGATTTCAGGATTTGGCCCCAGGCTGGCAGGGATGGGAGCCTGCATCAATAAATCAGCACTGCCCCGAGTCACAGGGCATTTCCTAGGATTAATGATTTGGGATGAGGCCAAAAATCCCATTTACCCCACCCGGCGCCGAGTCCCTTTGTGCCAAGGTCAGCAACGCCTTTTCCAGCCAATTTTTAAAATTATTATTAACAAGAATAATCAAGTGTTGGAAATGGATTTTCATTCCCAGCACGGCGAAGCCTCCAGGCTCCTGCAGAGAGAGGGGGGATGGACACCCCTCAGACTAAAAATGGAAATGGAAACAGCATCCCTGTCCCCCAGGAGGCTTTTCCAGCCTCTCCCGGGGACAGGAGGGCATTGGGGACATTCCTTGGCCTCTCCTGGAATTCCCACCGGGATTTGACACCCTGGGACGGCTGGGAAGGGATGGGGCAGGGAAAACGAGCAGGATGCGGTCCCTGGGCGATTTCCCGATGGATGTTTGTGGGTTGCCGTGGCAACGGGAGAGCTGCACTGGTCCTCGGCTTTGCTTTCCTCAGAGGGGAGAAAGTTTGGGGTCCTGGCTGAGGGCGGGAGCGGGGCGGGGGGAATGGGGTGGGATCGGAGCCGTGGGATGCGGTGGGAATGGGGTGGGATCAGAGCTGTGGGATACAGTGGGATCAGCGCCATGGGATGCACTGGGAATGCAGGAACAGCCCCTTGGGATGTGGTGGGCATGGGGTGGGATCAGAGCTGTGGGATACACTGGGATCAGAGCTGTGGGATGCACTGGGAATGCAGGAACAGCCCCATGGGATGCACTGGGAATGCAGTGGGATCAGAGCCATGGGATGCAGTGGCATCAGAGCTGTGGGATGCGCTGGGAATGCAGGAACAGCCCCGTGGGAAGCTCAGGCTCTGCTGCCGCCGCTCCCACGCGTGTTCAGGGACACAAAACCACCCAAACACATCGGGAAAATTCCAACCCAAACCCAAGCTCCACTCCTCGCTGCCGTGCGGAGATCCAGTGTGGAATTCCAAGGCTGTGCTCCCACTCAGGATCTCTGGTTGTTCCTCTGCAGTCTCCACCTGTGTCCCCCCTGCCCCTTTCTGGGGACAATCCTGTGCAGCACCAGGATGAAGCTCTGGATGCTCCCCTGGCTTCTGAGGCGCAGCTTTGGGGTGGAAGAGGATCCCAAAGATATTCCAAGGTGGATTTCAGGCCCTGGGCAAATCCTGGCCCTGGTTTTGCCCCTTTCCCAGCCCAAGGAGAGCAGCCCTGGTTGTCCTGGAGGAAAATCCATCCAAGGAGACACCTCCAGACAAAGCTCACCCTTCTCCCAACCCAAAAGGGAACCCAGCAACCAGGGGAAATCCCAAATCCTGCTGGAAGCCCAGCCCTGCTCCAGAGCCTCTCCAGCTCTCCCTGCTTTTGCTGAGGAGTTTTATGGCTGCTCTCTGTTTGTGATTAATCATTTGGGTTTAATTGCTGCTGCTCCAGCTCAGCCAGAGTTTGATTCCTCTTGGCTGCTTCCCTCAGGATGGAGGAGCCCAGACCAGGAGCAGCCCTGTGGCAGCAGGAGAGGCAGTTTGGGATCAGGATCCCGATGGATCAGCATCCCAACAGAGCCCTGGGAGCTCCCTGGTCCCACAGCCAGACTGGGGCTGGAAAATGGGATTTTGGTCCAAGGGCTCAGGGTTTGGTTCCAGCTGGGAGCCAGCAGAGCCACCAAGTCCTGCTCAGTGTCCCCACCTGCTCTGTCCCTCTGCCCCGGGGAGGGCACAGCACGGGCTCAGCCACTCCACTGAATTCCCAATCCCAAATTCCTGCCCCAAAACCATCCCAGAGCCCTCCAGGACCCTGCTGGATAAACTGGTGGCTGGGATGGGGGTGACCCTAAAACCAGCCTGTCCCCACTGCCACCCTAATTTCATCCTGTCCCCACTGTCACTCTAAATCCAACCTGTCCCTGCTGTCATCCCAAACCAGCCTGTCCCCACTGCCACCCCAAAATCCAGTTTATCCCCACAGTCACCCCAAAACCACGGCACGGGGCTGGGCACCAGGGCAGCCCAGCCTCACCCTCGGCTGCCAGGTGGGCAGAGGGGACAGCGCGGTGACCCGGGGCCACCAGCAGAGACAGCAGCGATGGCAGCAGGGGACAGAAAAGGCCGCCCTGCTTAGCGGGGTTTATTTAAGGAGCCATCTCCGAGCAGGATGGGGAAACAGACGGGAATGGGAAAAGCTGCTGGGAGCAGGGGAATCCCTGCTGGAGGGTGAGGTGGCACCCGCGAGGGGCGCAGCCACCCCCTGCTTTGTCGCCGGGGGCACCGCCAGCTCCCACCCTCCCTTATCGCTAATTAACACTCATTCATTAATTCACGGCCTCTCACACTCTGTCCCCAGCGCGTCCTTCCCGCGTTCGGGGTGGGGAGCGGAGGTGCTGCCGTGGGGTGGCTTTGGGGACATCCCCAAAATCCGGGATGTGCCGGAGCCTTTCCCTGCTGACCGCGGGGCTGGAAAGGAGCCGGGAGAGCGGCACCTCGGCCAGCAGGTTCGCTCCCCTTATGGAAAGGCATTTGGGATGTGTTTATTCCTGTCGGAGCCCTTGGCCCGTGGCGGGGAGCGGGATTAATCCGGGAGGAGCGGGCGCCTGCTGCCAAGATCCCCCGAGAGGCACAAGGGGCTGGATTTGGGGGGCTCCGGGCCGCGGGGGAGAACTGGGGGGTCCCGTCGGAGCAGCGGGGTGATGGGTGGGTGTTCCTTCTTCTCTCAGGGATCCCAGGAGGAACAGCCACAGGGGGAAATGGAAGTGGAGGAAAGGGGAGAGAAATCCGCGGAATCACTTTGGGCTCCGGAGCGGAGTTTTGGGACAGGTTCGGTCCCAGCCCGGCTGCTCCTCGCTCAGGGCTGGGCGAGTTCCGCAGCTCCGGGGAGGCAGGGATTGGGAGAGGATGTCCTTAAAGCCGCATTCCCAGCGGGATCTCCTGCAGGGACACGCGGGTGACACTCGAGAGGGGCACGGAGCGCCGCTGGAACCCTGCCCCGGGTGCCTCGGCCGGAGCCAGGCCGGGCTGCGGGAGCTGCTCCGTGTCGCTCCGAGCCGCTGGTGACAAAGCCCGTTAATGTCGCCGTGGCCCCGGGGCTGGCGGTGGCCCCGGGCCAGCGGGAAGGGCTGCACCGACCTTGCTCGCTGAGCTTGTTAATTATCCCAATTCGTGATTACCATCCATCACCAATATGATGACAATTACCATAGTCACAATTATCATGGGGAATAGGTGACAATTATCATTATCATCGGCTCCTCGGGGACCTTGGCACCTTCTGCCCGTGCTGCTGCCCTGGCACCTCCACATCCATCACCGCCCTCTGCAGCCTGTGTGCCCAGCTGTGCCCGTTATCCACGGATTCCCTCGCATTTATCCCTCTCACTGCCCTCATCCACCCGCCCAGGTGCTGCCTCAGGGCTCGAGGGGATCTTTAGGAGATTTGTCCCTCTCCAGAGTTATCCTCACCCTCCTCAGGCGGGCAGGAACGGCCAAAATCCCTCCTCGGGATTTTCAGGGACGGCCTGCAGAGCCCAGAGGGTATTTTCTGATCCCCCAACCCGGCTGGAAAACCAGGATATTACTGGGAAAACGCATTTTTGTGAGGATGGCGCTGCCTGGCACAGAAATCCATCCCGTCGAGGAGCGGGGTGCTGTCACCGAGCCCACGCTGGGCTCTGAGCACGCAGCCTGGAGCGGCACCAGGCCCCGGGAGAGCCGGGACCGGTCGGCTGAGCCCAGCGTGAGTCACGGCGGCCGCGCCGCCATCCAGCCATAAACACCCCGGCTTAGGAGCCGCGTCCCAGTTTCTCGTGCTGTTTGCATCGATCTGCCTTCCAGGCTCTGCTTTGCTCCAGTTTTTAATGTAATTTCACCAGCCATTAGCCCAGAGCGCAGCTCTGCACCCTCCCTCACTTCGCAGCGGTGTTTTTGCTTAACTTTTCACTGATTTTTTCTCTTTTTCCCCCCCGCTTAATAGCTCGATTTGAGATCGCCTTGGTAGCAAAATCCTCACTGGTTTTGGGACCCTCGCCACGACTTGGCAAAAGTGGCGGGAGCCCAGGGTTTGTGCCTCTCCAAACCAGCCCAATTATGGTCAAAATGCTGCAAAACCAGCCCCGAGAGCCTCCTTGACCTTCTGGAAGCTGCTCCAAACCCCCGGGAATGACCCTGAGCTTCACCCAGATGATTTCAGCCGTGATTTCCTGGGGGGTCTGGCTGGGTGTGGGGTGGTGTTATTTTTTTTTTTTTTTCCACGCTGAGGGAAAATGAAAATGCTGAGGCACAGAAAGACTCTCACTTCCCTAAATCCTAATTATAGCACCCAGAGCTTTCGGGCTCAGCGGGTGCCCCGAGCCTCGTGCAGCCTGCGGGGGTGGGAAATTGAGGCACGGGAGTGCTGAGATGGATTTAAGGAGGTTTGGGAAAGGGTTAAGCTCCTCCTGAGTTTGCTCCGAGAGCGGTGGCAAAGGATGGGGAATATTCCCTGTCCTTCCCCAGGTTTGCAGAGGAAAAAACCATGGGGAAAACGGGAGAAAATGAGATTCTGGTGCCTTCAAGGTTCGTGGCGCCTGCAGAGGAATCAGAGCCGCCAGTCCCAGCTCCGGCCGCGGCTCCCTCGGGGCTCCGCGGCA
>NW_005054729.1:109252-111716 GCF_000277835.1 Geospiza fortis | reverse complement strand
TCCAGAGCCTGGCAAACAAAAAAAAAAATAATGCCCAAATCCCGTTTGTCCCAAAGCCAACTTTCCGCTGGAAGCCACCAGCTGTCCCCCGGCCAGGTACAGAAACTTTGCCACGGGTTTGGCTCCCCTCATTCGTTACCGCCTGATTAATTATCCTGCTGCCTCGTCTCCCAAACAGATCTGGGTATCCAGGCGCTAACGAACAACTGCAGCAATTAATTGCAAGGGTGAGTCCACTCCTAATTAGGAGCAGATTTAGGGATGAGCGCTGGGAGAGCTCTGGTTGTGCCTCCGCTCGAGCGCGGGCTGCGGATTCCAACCTGGGGCTTTTAATGAGTAATTGAGGAGTTGATGAAGCCGGAGCTCGTGCCGGAGATGCCGCCGGGGAATCGGGCTGGATCCAGCCGGGACCCAGCCGGGATCCAGCCCTGCTGGGAGCGGTTTTGCTGCCAGGAAAGGAGGTTTGAATGTGGCCGGGTGTCCAGCTCTGCTGGGAAGATCCAGCGCGGCTCTCCACGGCTGGGAAGCTTTTTGCAGCTGCTTCCATGTTCCCAAAATATGCTTAAATATCGGAATTTTCCACTGTGCTATCAGAGTGTCACCTGGAGGGGGGACAGGGCTGTTTCTTTTGGATGTTTGGGTGCCTCAGGCTGGGCTCTGCCTGTCCCTTTGGGAAGCAGCTTTGAAATCTCAAAGAAAAGGGGATGCTGCTCCTGGCTGTCCCTGAGAAATCCCAAAGAAAAGGAGGATGCTGTTCCAGCTGTCCCTAAGCAATCCCAAAGAAAAGGGGATGCTGCATCCATGTCCCCTCCCTGTCTCCTCCCTGTCCCTGGCCAGGCTGGGCCCAGTCCCCAGTCACGGTGGGCTCTGCTTAGGGCTGCTCCCCCTTTGTGGGAATTCCCAATGGAGCTGGGAATGGGTATTTTCCCCTTTTCCCTGCGGATCTCCCCTGCTCAGAGCAGAACCGGGTGAGCCCCGCACTGTGCCAGTGCCAGAGGTGATGCTTTGTCCTCCAAGGGTCACTCAGGGCTGGGGGGGCAGCTGGAAATTAAAAAAAACAACAACACCCCGAAAGCCCTGGAGAAGAAAGGGCCAGAGAGCAGCTGAGTTTCCATCAGCGCTGGGTCACTGGAAAATCTGAGTGGGGAGCGAGAGGGAAGGAACGAACTTCTGCTTCCTGAGGGAGGGAGGGAGGGGCCATCGTGGGCTGAGAGCGCTGCCGCAGCTCGGGCCCTTCCCCGGGCTCCCCTTCCCTGGAAAATGCCGCTGGAATGAGGAGCCCGGCCCGGCTCGAGGGGCTGCTGAGAATGGGGCACAAAAAGCAGCTGATGTGTCCGCAGGATGGACGGTGGTGTGTCGGCGGGATGGACACTGGTGTGTCCTCAGGATGGACACTGGTGTGTCCGCAGGATGGACACTGATCTGTCCACAGGATGGACACTAATGTGCCTACAAACTGGACACTTATGTGCCCACAGGCCGGACACTGATCTGTCTGCAGGCTGGACACTGATGTGCCCACAAACTGGACGTAGATCTGTCCACAGGATGGACACTGATGTGCTCACAGGATGGACAATGATGACACTGATGTGCCCACAAACTGGACACTGATGTGCCCACAAAGTGGACATCGATGACACTGATGTGCCCACAAACTGGACACTGCTCTGTCCCCAGGCTGGACACTGATGACAGTGATGTGCCCACAAACTGGACACTGCTCTGTCCCCAGGCTGGACACTGATGACACTGGTGTGCCCACAGGCTGAACACTGCTCTGCCAGGCTGCAGCTGCTCAGTCTCCTCCAGGATCCGGGCTGGAAAGCCTCGATCCCGATCCCAGCTCAGCACAGGCTGGGATTTCAGGGAGAAGGGGAGGAAGGATATCCGTCACAAGGGGAACGGGACAAAGGACGGCTGGAGGGGCTGTGTGGCAGGGCTGGAGGGTTCAAACCCTCCTGGATGGCACACAGGGAATCTCTGCCTCCCGTCCCTGCTGCCTGCCTGCATTCCTCCCTCTGGGCAGAGCTGAGCCCGCACCTGCAGCCGTGGTGCCCCGAGGGATCGCTCCAAGCCTTCTCCACCTCCTCCTCCTCCTCCTCCTCCTGCTGCTCCTCCTCCCCGTCTGCTCGCGGCGCTGCCCACAGCTCCTGCCTGAAAGGAGAGGCTCTTCCCGGTGCCCCGAGCTGGGATCCGCAGCCAGGACAGACAGAAGCGGCTCTGTGGAGCTCGGGGAGGAGCGCAGAGCCCGCGGATCCCTGGGGGTTGTGCTCCCACCCAGCCCTTTGGGGGTTCTTCCCTGCAAACCGGGGGCTCGGTGGAGGCACAGCAAGGGGACAGAGCTCCAGGGATCCCAGAGCTCACCTAGGGAATGCTGGAATCCCAGCATGGTTGGGGTGGAAAGAGATCGTAAAGATCACCCAGTGCCACCCCTGCCATGGCAGGGACACCTTCCCCTATC
>NW_005054729.1:108347-109242 GCF_000277835.1 Geospiza fortis | reverse complement strand
AAACCCGGCTGCGGATGCTTCCAGGGGTGGGGCAGCCACAGCTTCTCTGGGAAATCCATCCCAGCTCCTGCCCATCCTCACAGGGAACAATTCCATCCCAATATCCCATCCAGCCCTGCCCTCTGACAGTGGGAGCCATTCCTTGTGTCCTGTCACTCCATCCCTTGTCCCAAGTCCTTCTCCAGCTCTCCTGGAGTCCCTTTAGGCCCTGGAAGAGGCTCCAAGCTCTCCCATGCAGAAACCTCCTCCAGATGCCCAACCAGGCCAGGTGGCCCATGCCACCCCCCTGAAACCCCCTGCACAGGGGGCTCTTCCCAGGAGCGTCTCCATCACCAGATGTTCTTCTCTGGGATCCGCCAGCAGAGCACACCTGGACAGGGGTTTGGCTCTGGAGCACACCTGGATTCAGATTTGCGTCCCTTCCTCCAACACCTACCCCAGATCTTTGCCCCAACCCCAACCCTCAGCACCCCAATCCTGCAGAGATCCTTCACCTCTCATCCCCTGGGCTGCACCATCCCCTTCCCGGGCTTTAGGGACGGATTCTCCCTCCCCTCCTGCCCTTCCTTGGTTGTTTTATTTTTTTTTTCCCGGAGCTCAGCCTCATCCATCGCCATCCTTTATGGATGAGATGTGTCATTCCTGACCCGGGTTCACCGCGAGCTGCCAGGGACGCTGCCAGCCCAGCCCGTGGCCCTCGTTAGCTTAATTGCTCCTCGGGAGGCCGGGACGCGCCAAGCCCGGGGCCTCCCGGTGCTCCATCACCGCCTGTCACGTCCCGTGTGGAGCGGAGCGGCGCTTGGAGGGGGAAAAAAAAAGGGAGAAAACGGCTCGGTGGCACTGGAAATGAAGGGCAGGTTCCCACGTCAGAGCCGGGAGCTGGCATCGGCTGTCG
>NW_005054729.1:104463-108322 GCF_000277835.1 Geospiza fortis | reverse complement strand
CGCTGATGTGTGACACAGGCACAGCAGGGAGGGAGGGAGGGACATCTGTGCCAGAGCCGCAGCGCGGACCCTCCCGCCGGATCCGAGGTGATTCCTGCAGCCCCGACGTGTTCCAGGAATCCCAGCGAGGCTGGAGAGTCCCTCCAGGATCCTGGAGTCCGAGCTGTGGCCGGTCCCTGCGTTGTCACCTGGAGTGTCACATCCACGCCTTCCTTGGGCACATCCAGGGGTAGGGACTCCAAAGCTCCCCGGGCAGCTCCAATCCTGCCTTTTCCAGGAAAAATTCTTCCTGGTGACGAAGCTGAGCCTCCCCTGTGTGAGGGCAGTGCCGCGCCCAGCAGGTGGCTGGGATGTCCCTGTCACCTTCCCAAGCAAGGCAGGGATCTGCTTTACCAAGCTGGATTTCCTGGGTGCCAAAAGCTCGGTGTCCAGAGGGAAAATCCTGCAGGTAAAAATCCTGCAGGGAAAAAATCCTGCAGGTAAAAATCCCACAGGGAAAATCCCGCAGGTAAAAATCCCACAGGTAAAAATCCCTCAGGGAAAATCCTGCAGGGAAAAATCCTGCAGGGAAAAATCCTGCAGGTAAAAATCCCTCAGGGAAAATCCTGCAGGGACAATCCCACCCTCAGTGTGACAGTGGCTGTGTCCCAAATTTCCAGCTGCACCAGGTGTCCCAGGCCATGGCTGTTCCCAGTGAATTCCCATCCCTTTTTCTGCAGTGTCCGAGCCTTGCTGCTGCCTCTCCTTCCTCCTGCTGCCGTGAGCTCCCTCTCCTCTCCCTCTCTCCCTGCTGTGACTCATTTCTCTCTGGCCAAGAGAAATTCTTGGATTTTTAAAGAAGCCCTTGGAAGGGTTTCATACCTGCAGAAGCTCCCGGCAGGTGCCATGGAGCTTTTCCAGGTTGGATAAAGGGATGGATGGATGGATGGATGGATGGATGGATGGATGGATGGATGGATGGATGGAGGATGATGGATGGATGGATGGATGGATGGATGGATGGATGGATGGATGGATGATGGATGGATCCATGGATGGAAGGATGGATGGGGATCAAGGAGCTCTCAGCATCCAGGACCTGGCAGATGGAGCCAGGTTTGGAGCTGGGATGGGACCCCACACTGGTGCAGAATTGTCCCTGTCCTCAGCCTGGATGGAGCAAGGATGGGATGGTCCAGCTGCTGCAAAGCCTCTGGGAAGCACAAGCCAAGTGTTGGGAGGGAAAAGGAAAATATTCCAGCTTCAGAAGGATCCCTGCAAGTTCTGAGGAGCCTCAGCCTCGCCCTGCTCCTCTTTGGGGAAGGTGGGAACAGGTCCAGCTCCACAAACCTGGAGCACTGTCCCATCCCTGGAAGTGTCCCAGGCCAGCTTGGAGCAACCTGGGTCGGTGAAAGGTGTCCCTGTCCCCAGGGATGAGCTGTAAGGTCCCTTCCCACCCAAACCATTCCAGGATCCCACGAGATGGCCTTGGCTTCCCTCTGCTCCTCTGCTGATCTCCAGGGAAGCAGAGGACACTCCCCTCCCTGCCAGGGACACGGGGCACTGCTGTCCCCACCCCAGGTGACATTTCCTGGAGCTCATTCCCTGCTCCCTTCCCAGCTGGAGGTGAAGGGGGAGCTGCCACCTTAATCCTGGGCCGCTAGACAGTGACAGGAGTTTGGGACCTGGGATTATCCCACCCCTGGGATCCCATAACTCTGGGATGGGAATTTCTGGCGTGTCTCAGTGGCCCCAAATCCCAGATCACCCCCTCCCGCCTCAGCGTGGCTTTCCCAGCCCTTATCCACCAGCTTTTCCCGGTCAATATTTACACTCCGCCTTTCCCAAGGAATTCTTGGTGCCTCCTCCATGCCCGGCACGCTGCCAAGTGGAGGGAGGGCATCAGCACCGGGTCACATCTGCACCTCCCAGAGCAAACTCCAAGCTCTCCCTGGCAGCAGGGGCCCCTCGGGAGCCGTGGGTGTGCCCACGTGCTCCTGGAGGAAAGTTTCTCCTCCGTTTTTGTGATTAATTCCTTCCTCCCACCACAGCCACCCGCAATCCCATCTATATCCATGGCTCCCCACTCCTCCTCAGCTGTAAAATATTTATAAATCCCTACATTAGGGCCCTTTTTCTTTTTTTTTTTTTTTTCCCTTTCTCCCCTGCCGGGCTCCCCGGCTCTGCCGAGCTTCAGGAACTGCTTCATTTCCATAAATCTCGGGGAAGCTGTGAGGAATAATTTCGGTTTTTGCTCGGGGAATGCTCTGCTTTTTTTAATTGCACTCATCTGCAGCTCCTTAGCAATGCATTATTGATGGTTATTATTCCAATAAAGGAGCCGTTCCTGGTTTGTTGCACTTGGAAATGTGTCTGGTTTTCCTTATTCCCTTTTTCTTCCTGTTTTGGGAAGAGGTCACCTTTGCATCCAAGATTTTTCCGCTCATTTTCACCCCTTTTTTGGGTATTTCACTCCTCTTTTGGGTATTTCATCCCCTTTTTTTTTAGTATTTCACCCCTCTTTTGGGTATTTCATTCCTCTTTTGGGTATTTCATTCCTCTTTTGGGTATTTCATTCCTCTTTTTGGTATTTCACCCCTCTTTTGGGTATTTCATCCCTCTTTTGGGTATTTCACCCCTCTTTTGGGTATTTAATCCCTTTTTTTTTTAGTATTTCATTCCTCTTTTGGGTATTTCACCCCTCTTTGGGGTATTTCACCTCTCTTTTGGGTGGCACCACAGCTTTTCCCTGTGGCATCAACACCAGTGATGTCCCCTTATTGTCACCCAGCCTCCCCAAGCACCTGAAGGTGGGGTTAGGAGGGGAAATCGACCTTTCTGGAAGCAGGAATCCAGAGGATCCTGAAGGATGGGAATGTCTGGAGGCTCCGGGTGGCTTTGCTGGAGTTCCACGTGTGGCACAGGGGCTGCCCCGCTGGTTGGGCCTCCAGATTTTGGATTTTGGGAGTCTCTCGGGTCTTTGAAAAAGCTGCTCGCTACCCCAAAACTTGGTGAAGGTGACAAAAGTGACCCAGCTGGGGTCACCCCTGCCTTTGCTGTCGCATCCCAGGATTTCACCTCCACTCTCTGTGGGTTCACCAAGATCCAGGTGGGACCAAGAGCATCTCCAGCTCTTCCAGCACCTTCTCCCCGCATCCCTGGAGGGAAGAACGGTCCCAAAGTAGGGCTGGGGAGCTCCCCCGCCTCCCCGGCTCGGGGCTGACAGCTCGGGAGTGACGGGCAGAGCGTTTTTCTCCCTCTCCCTCGCTGTCACTTCGCTCCCCTCCCTTTCAGCACCGCCCACCGCGCTGTCACCGCCGGCAGCGGGGACTTTCCTCGGGGCCCACGAAGGTCCCCGAGCTGTTACCGCGCTGCAAACACCGAGTACAAGGTTCCTCCTTGATGTGAGGAATGAAACGAGGTCGGAACTGGAGGGATAAAATGTTCATTTCGGGATCTCGGGGGTTTTCCCTGGAGTTGTTTCCCTGGGAGTTGCTGGGGAGGGGAATGGGGGGGATCCATGGAAAAGCACGGATCCAGCATCCCGGAATTCCCCTCATCCCACCCAGATGTTCCTCCTGAGCTGTCACAAATTTTGGGGGTTTAATAACGAGCCCTAAACAAATTTAAATCCTGCCGTGCTTCCAACCGGGGATGTGCAGGGATGGGGAAGGGAAAGGCTCCAAGGCACTCTGGTGATGAATTCTGTAGGTGAGCAAACAATTTCATCTCCTAATTACAGCCATAAAGCAAAAATCCCTCCCAATCCCCAAATTCCTCCTCTGGCGTTTTCCCTTCTCCTTTCAAGGCCCTTTTCCCTGATCAAGGAGCTGCTTAATTAGGAATTAACGGGGCTGTTGGAGTAATTGGGAGCAGGAAT
>NW_005054729.1:100239-104129 GCF_000277835.1 Geospiza fortis | reverse complement strand
GGGACCGGGATGGGACCTTTTCCATCGGCATCCCAAACTCCAGGCAAGAATCCAAGCCTTGAACAGCCACTTCTGGGTGCTGCAGCTCAGGGATGAGCAGGGAGAAGGAAAAGAGGGATAAAAAGCAGGAAAAATCCTTTCAATCCCCTTTGCAGCAGCTGTGGGAGCATCTCCAGCTCCGTGGTCCCTGCAGTGCCCCCAGGACCCCGCGGCATTCCCGGCAGAGCCTCTCCAGGGTTTATTTATCCCCGAGCAGTGACAGCGCTGCCACTCCTCTCCCTATATTTAGCCCTTGAATGGAGAGAGATTTCACAGACGCCTGACTCTGCCTTGTGCTCCAAAGTCACTCAGTGTTTCCACGAGAAACCCGGGGGGTCCAATCCGGAGCTCCGTGACAAAATCCTTCCCAAAATCCTTCCCCAAAATCGTTCCCAAAATCCTTCCCAAAATCTTTCCCCAAATCCTTCCCCAAAATCCTTTCCCGTGTATTCCAGCGGCGCTGGATTTACCCCGTCCGCCCCCTCCGGCGATGAGATCAGGATCTGGCCCCGGGTTTTGATGGGTTTGTAACTTGGCTGATACAACTCGGCTGATTTAATTCATTTTTCGGGTAAAAAAACTCCACCTACAAGTTCCCAGCCTGGGAGGCATTAAAAGCAAATTAATCCAAATATTAGAGGCTGGGTTTAAAGGGAAATCATCAGGGAAGACAGATTTTTTTTTCTTTTTTCATTCTTTTTTTTTAGGGAAGAGCTTGGGGGAGAAGTTTTCTGTTTTGGGGTTATTTATTTTACCTTGGTGCTGCTGGGTCTCCTCAAGGCCTGGCACTGCCCACTGCTCTGCTTCACTTCCAGAGCAGCCAGAAAAGCGCTGGGAGAAGAAAAGAGGTGGCAAAAATTGGGATAATAGCCGAGATTCCCATGGGGATTTAGGGCCTTGATGGAGAACTTGGGCGCTGCTGGTCACTGGGGAGGTTTGGCTGATTTTCCAGGGAATGGGAAGGGAGAGGCCTTTGGGATGTGGTGGGGATCCAGAGGAGCCTGCAACAGGTGCTGGGTGCAAGGAACAAGAGAATCCATCTAGGAATCCATCTAGGAATCCATCTGGGAATCCATCTGGGAATCCACCCAGGAATTCACCCAGGAATCCATCTGGGAATTCACCCAGGAATCCACCTGGGAATCCACCCATTAATCCACTCAGGAATTCATCTGTGAATCCACCCATGAATCCGCCTGGGAATTCACCCAGGAATCCATCTGGGAATTCACCTGGGAATCCACCCAGGAATCCCTCCTGCACCCAGGAGAGAGCTCCTGGCTGGATCCCAGCTGGGAAATGGGATTTGATCCCTGCATCCATGGCCAGACCATGGGAAAAAAAAAGGGAATAAATCCCAATCCAGCCGTGATCCGAGGAGGATGAGGAGGACAAACGACCCTGCAGGGACTTCCTGGTGGGATCCAGAATCTTCCTCAGAGCTCTCCTGTGAGCTCCTGACAAGAGTCAAACCAGCATGTCCCCATTGTCACCCCAAATCAGCCTGTCCCCACTGCCACCCCAAATCCAGCTTGTCCCCATTGTCACCCCAAATCCAGCCTGTCCCCAGTGCCACCCCTGTGTTCAGGGGTTGTGTCCTTCTCCTCCCTGCTCCGGGTGCACTGTGGGGACACCTCTGTCACCACCCCGGGGGTGGCCAAGCCACCAGGAGGAGCAGGTGGCCTGTGGCTGAAGGGGGTGGAGCAGGAGGGAAGCAGAGATACACACAGAGGGTCCCAAAATATTCTGCGAAGGAATTTTTCCCATCTGCAGCGTGTGGGGACAGCTCGGTGCTGGCTTGGGGGGGGGATTGCTGCCAGGATTTTCTCCTTTTTCCTCCATGTGTTTCTCCTTAAACGTGGCCTGGAAGAAGCTCTGGGGCTGTTCATGGTTCTGTTCAGGAATCACCACACAGGAATCACATTTCCCATACAAATTTTGGCTGCTCCATCCCGCAGCCACTGCCCCGGGTGGAAAATCTGCTTTTCCCCCATTTCAACCCAAACCCAGGAGCCTGAGGAGGCTGCAAATTCCCAGCATAGCCGAGCTGCCCTGCTCACACGGCTTCCCTGAGGCAGGAAGGCTGATTTCCTTCCAGGAGCCAGAATCCAGATGGTCAGAGATTCCTTCCAAGCTCCCAGAACCTGTTGGAAAAGGCCATTATGTCTCAATAGCAGTTTTGCACTGGAAGTGGTGCCTGCCAGCTGCTCCAACTCCTCTTTTCCAAGCTGTTCCTTGCTCATGGAGAACCAGTCTGGTCAGGGCTGGCAGATTTTGGTGGAGGAATAAAATCCCTGGGTTTATTCCCATTTTTTTGTGTCAGGCAAACGTGGAGCGGTTCAGTGGAAGAGGCCTGAGTTTGGTTTTTGAGACTCATTTGTCCTTGTCATGAGAATCCTCAGCCCTGAAATATTTTATTTTCGGTAGGAATATTTTATTTTATTTTCAGTAAGAATAACCCTGTGAACTCCCAAGGAGGAATTGAGGAGGAATTCCAAGCCCAGGGCATTTTTCTTTTCCCAAAGCTCCCAAGGATGCGGAGATGGAATTAAATCCAACATGGGCAGCTCTGATGTCATTTAGGTGACTCCAAACAACATTCCCTGCTCCAAAACAACCCCTGGATCAGCTCAGCTGAGCGGGAAGGTCCATCCCAGTGAGCTGAGGGAGGGATTTTGCTGGAAAATGTTATGGAAATGAATTCCCAGCCTTGGGCTCCACATCCAGGCCCGGCTCTGGCCTGTGCAGCACCTCAGGGCCTGGGGGCCTTGGGGATGTGGAATTATGGAGGTGCAGGCCCTCAAGGGGGGAAAAAACCCTTGGGAGCGCTAATGAGGGGTTAATGAAGGGCTAATGAGGGGCTGTGGCCGTTCCACTGGTTTAACTGGAAGTGGAATGGCCAAACTGGGCCTTGGGAGGGGATTATTGAAGGCGCCCCCTCCCAGCCCTGCTGGGCCCGTGGCTACCGCGTGTGGGCAGCAAGGCCAGAGCTTTTCCTGCTTTGGGAAGGATTCCATGAGGGATTTTATCTGGGTTCCTTTAGAAAAAGGGGTGAGGGTGGGACTTGGGGTAGGGGGGTTGGTCATGCTGGACCCCGGTGGCTCTCAGGGTGATGGTGGCCCATGAGGGGACAGGGTGGGTCAGACCTGGGGATCAACACCAAAACCGCTAAAAGCCCACAAAGAACCCCAATTTTGCCACAGGTCACAAAGTTCCTTCTGCCTCCCCCACACCCGGAGTGGGGAGCGGGTTGGACATGAGGGTGCCCTCGCTTTTTGGGGTGCTCACACTGCCCGTGGGGGTCCCCACATTGCCCGGGGAGTCCCCACATTATTTGGGGTCGCACCCCCTGCTCTGCCCGTGGGGTCCTCCCACTGTTTGGGGTGCAAATATTCTCTTGTCCTGGGGGGTCCCTAAACTTTCTGGGGGTGCATCCCCCCACTCTTCCCGGGGGTCCCCAAATTGCCCAGGGGTGTCCCCACCCTTTCTGGGGGTGCACCCACTGCCCCGTCCAATGTGTCCCCACCCCTGCCTGGCCGTCCCCATATTGCCCGGGGTGTCCCCATATTGCCCGGGGGTGTCTCCATTCTTCCCGCGGGTGTCCCTACCCTGCCTGGGGATCTCCATTCTTCCCAGGGGTGTCCCCATTCTTCCCGGAGTTCCCCATCTTGCCTGTGAGTCCTCACCCCGCCTGGGGGTCCCCATATTACCTGGGGGTGTCCCCATTCTTCCCGGGGGTGTCCCCACCCTGACTGGGGGTTCCCATATTGCCTGGGGATGTCCCCATTCTCCCGGGGGTTGTCCCCCCATTACCCACGGCTGTCCCCACCCTTTCCAGCCGTGCACCCCCC
>NW_005054729.1:97282-97852 GCF_000277835.1 Geospiza fortis | reverse complement strand
TTTGTTTTTTTTTTTTTTTTTTTTCCGCTGGCGATGATGACGGAGGGAATTCCCTGCGCTGCCGGCTCGCCGCTCGCGTGCCGTGGGTCCGCATCTCTTTCCCGGGGGAAATCTGTCGCTGTCACCCGAGCCTTGCGGGAGCCTCCGGAGCCGCCGTGCCCGAGCCCCCGGGCAGAGGCCGGGCAGGGCGGGGGCAGCCGAAGGGTGGCACAGTTCCTTGGGCAGGATGAGTAAGAGCAGGGAGGGACGGCTGCTCCTCTCCACTATTGTTTAGCAGTCGAAAGCGCCGGGGTGGAGCTGAGCTGGAGTTTCCCCCTGTCCCCAAGCCCTGGGAGACGAGCCCGCTCCTTCCTCGCCCGCCCCTCTCCGGGGCCGCGTGTTCTCCGCGCGTTCCCTGCTTCTCTTTCGGGTTATGTGGTTTGGGTTTTTTTCCCCCATTTTCCTGTTTCTCCTCCCTGCTAGGCCACGAGCGGAGTTTTCCCGCAGTGGCCACACGCAGTTCCAGCAGCGCGGGTTGGAGCCTGCGGGGATTTGAGGACCCAAATCCCTGCGGTGGGGAGAACTCGCAGC
>NW_005054729.1:95518-97147 GCF_000277835.1 Geospiza fortis | reverse complement strand
GGCGGAGAGCCGGCGGGGAGAGCCCGGGGATCCCGCTGCGCTCCGGGAGCGGCTGGGCAGGGACAGCGAGCCCCGGCTGGCATGCACGGGGTGACCATGGAAATGGGTGCGGGTCCTTTGGGAGGTGACCGATGGTCAGTGTGAACATGGCAATGGAATGCAGGTCTTGGATGGGAGTGACCCATGCTCCATATGACCATGGCAATGGGAGGTGACCAGTGCTTGGTGTGACCATGGCAGTGGAAGTGACCAGAGTGACCAGTGCTCAGTGTGAGGTGACCATGGCAGTGGAAGTGACCAGTGCTCAGTGTGACCATGGTGATGGATGCAGGCCCTTCGATGTGAAGTGGCCACAAGCGGTGCCACTTCCCTGGTGTCCCCCATCTCCTGTGGCTTGCTGGCACCTCCTGGATCCAGGGATGCTGCAGCACTCCCAGTAAGGAATGACTGTTCTCACACACTGGAGAGGATCTGGTGTGCAGGGCTGGGAATTTGAACCCATCCCTGTCCCCCTCATGTTGTGCTGGGTGGGATTAGGGATCCCATGGGTGGTGATGGGGCTGGAGATGCTCCTGGGGGAAGCAGCTTTGATGGCAAAGGTGGCAGATGTGTCCCCAACCTCCCTCCTCTCCACATTGGTGCAGGCAAAGGTGGCGAGCTGGGGGACAGGGACAGGCAGGTGACAGGATCCTGCCCAGCCCGGTGGTTTTCCAGTGGAAGCCACTGGTTTTCCCACTGACACTGGGACAGCAAGTGTGTTTTGGGGTGCAGGGCCAGCCTTGGGGTCCCTGGGAGCAATGGGTGACAGCCACAATCCCTGTCACCTCCTACCAGCGCCGAGGCCGAGCTAATGAACCCTGTGACTTTGATGTTTTAATTAGTTGCTTTTGGCTTTAATGCACGGGGATAATAGAGTTTCTATGGACTTATAAACCCTGCCCCTCTGCTGGATCATTAGGAAAAGGGAAAAAACACACGAGGTAAGCCTGGGTAGGGACAGGAGGGAAGCTGGAGCCCTGTGGAGTGCATGACACCCGCTGGAGTGTCACCCACCCAGCTGGTGACTCTTTTAAACCGCTAATTAAGCACCTTAAATCCTGGGAGAGCTCTCTGTGAGTAAGAGCTGAGTTCAGAGTCCTCCAGCGTTTGTGAGCTTCTGGGAGGGGTCTCAGATTTGAACGTGGGAAGCTGATGCACAGAGAGGCCCCTGGAATCAGGGATTGGGGTTGTGGGATTCCCTTTTGGGGCTGGGGGGTGACCAGGCCACTGTGGCCCAGGCTGGTGGCGAGGGACATGGGGACCTTCATGGGGTGCTCCTGGGCAGGGATTTCTGGATCGTGGCATCAAGTCCTACATGGGGACCTAAATATGGACCAGGAGGGTGCAGGCTGGGGAGGGGACACACAGCTGTGACACCAGCAGCCCAAATCCCGCAGCTTCGGGATTTGGAAGGGACGTGGGATCGATCATCCATCGTGGGATCGATCATCCATTGCCCAGTGCCAATGAGGGGAGAGCTCCTGGCTTCGGGAATCCCTCCCTTCCCTGCGGCACCAGGGGCTGTGGCAGCCCCCAGGGCCACACCAGGGCCACACTGCAGGGACCAGGCCACACCAGTGCCACGCCAGG
>NW_005054729.1:94241-94543 GCF_000277835.1 Geospiza fortis | reverse complement strand
GCGCAGGCCCGCGGGGCGGTGGCAGGGCCTGCGTGGGGTTGGAAGTGACCTTTGCTCTTTGAGCATCGGGGTCGGTGATCGGATTTTCAGGTCCGGGCTCGGATTTCGGGCAGAAGGTGTCTGATTTTCGGCGCCGTTTCTCGAGATGCTAATTAAGGACCCTGCTGCAGCAGCTGGAGCTTTACTGTCCCTTCACCACCCCTCGCTTGGCCGGGAGGTGCCCGTGGCTCCTGGAATGCCCCGTGGCCCCTGGAATGCCCTCGGCTTTTCGCTTCTCGCCTTTTGTTCCTGCTTGGGAATGC
>NW_005054729.1:92159-94093 GCF_000277835.1 Geospiza fortis | reverse complement strand
AAAGTTGCTTTCCCACTCCTGCCATTCCACAGGCAGCCCAGGGACACCGGGAAGAGCCAGGAGATGGCTCAGTCCTCCAGCACTGTCCCCTCTCATCCTTACTCTGTCAAAGCCCCCTGATTTTGGGATGATCCCCGGGCAGATGGCTCTGAGTGGGATCTGCCGGCTGTGGGATTCTTGTGGCACCTGCAGAGCTCAGCCCGGCTGCGTCCCAGCCCCGGCGTGACGGATCGTTGCAGCTGGCAGCCGGGAGCTTCCCGGAGCTTCCCGCTCCAGAGGGGCTTCCTGACGGAACCAGGCACGTGGCTGTGCCAGCAGCAGGGATCCAGCATGGCCTCGGTGATGGGGACACGCCTGGGGCTGACCCAGGCTGGGAGGGAGCTCGTGCTCCGGCGTGAACCTGAGTTAAACATTATTCCTGCCTCTGGAGCAGGGAGGGATTAGTGCAAGGAGTGAGAGCTCGGTGCAAGGAGGGGGAGTGCAGGGAAATGAGGGCAGGCTGGATTTGTGGCCGTGCTGGCAGCTGGGAATGCCAGGCTGGCACTGGAGGAGTCTCAGGATGGCCGGAGCGAGGCTGGAAGGGGTCACAGTGTGGGTGACAGCCTTTGGAGCAACGGGAATGACAACCAGGATTCATCCCGATGGCACAGGCCTGGCTGCCTTCACCTGGGGCTGAATCAGCTGCAGGGAGCCGGGATCAGAGACTTGGCTGGGCTGGGAGAAGCTGGGAAGCGTGGCTGGGATCTTTCCTGGGTGTCCCTCTCTGCAGACGTGGCTCTGAGTCACCACATCCTGCCTGGGAAAGTTTTGGGTCCCCGCACTTTCATCGGAGCAGCCGGGCAGAGCTCTGGGATGGGCCTCAGAGGGTCCTGCTGGATTCCCTGTGGGAGCCAGGCCATCCCTAGGGACAAACCTGTGGGGCTGGGGGCCACAAACCCCCAGGTGCAGGCTGGAGCTGGGAGAGAGTGAAACTCCACATCCTGCATTTTCCAGTGTGACTGGTGCTGGCTATTTTTAGTTGTCCAAATTAAGCTCGCCTTAAATGCTGTCTTTTGAGGTTTCTTTGAGGGAGGAGGCCTGGAGTGGTGTTATTTCCCAAGTGACTGATTGCTCTCCAATCTGACCCCAACCAGACTGGCCAAAAAAACGAAAGGAAGGAGCAAAGCTGTGGCTGGGAAGCATCTCCTCTCCGCAGAGCTGTGCCCGAGGGTGTTTCCTGAGTCAGCAGGAGATTTCCTGGGGGAAGGAGAAAGTAAACAGCATCCCCTTGGGGAAATCCAGCTGAAAAACCTCATCCTGCTACCTGCTCTGGCATCCCCAGGGTGTGCTGTGCCCCTGGGAGCTGGCCTGGCTATTCCACGGGGTGTTAAATCCGTGGGTTTCTCACCTCAGGGACATTTTGGATTTACTGGAGTGTGCTGGGTGCTGGTTGGGGCTCCTGGAGGAGGTGAAAAGGGCTGGAGCAAGGGGCGGGGTGCTGAGATGCTGCTCCCTGTTTTGGGGGAAGCTCATCCAGAGGGGGCTGTCCTGCTATCCATGGATTCTCCAGAGTGGCTACAGCCCATCCCATGGACCCAAAACCCATCCATGCCATGCTCCAGCTCTGTATCCACCGCTGGATTCTCTTGTGCCAGCTCCTGACCTTTCATCCCTTGGACCTGGGAATCTGGGATCTGTCCCCTCTGGGAATAGGGTCATTGGGAAAGGATCCAGGAAAAGCCAGCAGGGAGCAGAGGATCCCTTGTGCCTTTCATCCCTTCCCATTCCCTGCTTCCCTTCTTGGCACCGTTTTCCCACCTCTGCCCATCCCTGGATGCGCTTGGTGCCTGTCTCACCTCACCGGGCACCTGCTGGAGCATCCCCCACCCAGAGCTGGCTGCAGGAATGGCCTTTCCTCGCCCTGCATCCCCTCCCTCCCTCAACAGCAGCAGCAG
>NW_005054729.1:89402-92124 GCF_000277835.1 Geospiza fortis | reverse complement strand
CGTGCGGGTCAGCAGCCAGGGGATCCTCCGGCTCCTGCAGTCGGACGTGAAGTGCATGGAATCCCGGGAAGCTGCTGCAGATGGAGTTTCTGCAGCGCCGGGGGGACAGGGCCCTGCGGCCCCAGGGGCTGGAGTGAGGAGCTGGAAGTGTTTCCTGGCGTTCCCTGGTGCTTCCAGACTCGGGACTGTCCCTTTTCCCTCTGGGAAGGACAATGAGGGAGCCTCCCTTCCTCCTCCCACTCCCCCGGACGCAGCTGCCTGCGCGGCCCGGCCTTGTTGTGTCTCAGTCCCTGGGACCTGGCTGGGATCTGTCCCCTCTTGGGGTGATCCTTTGGGAACAGGGCCGTTGGGAAGGGATCCAGGAAAAGCCAGCAGGGAGCAGAGGGATTTTCCCAAATCTCAGCCTCCTCACCCGGGACCTGCCTCCCCTTGAGTGTGGGAGCAGCCAAGGTGGTGCTGGGGGACCCCAAACAGTTCTGGGGGATCCTAAACAATTCTGAGGGATCCCAAACAGTTCTGGGGGATCCCAAACAGTACTGGGGGATCCCAAATAATTTCGGGGGAATCTAAACAGTGCTGGAGGATCCCAAACAATGCTGGGGGACTCCAGACGATTCTGGGTGACCCCAAACAGTTCTGAGGGATCCCAAATAGTTTTGAGGGAACGCAAACAGTGCTGGGGGATCCCAAACAGTGCTGGACAACCCCAGTCCGAGCTCCCACCCTTCATTCCCGCTCTCCTCGTTATTCCAGGAGCAAACCCCCCTGCCCAGCCCCTGCCTGGGCTCTGTGGGAGGTGATGGAGAGGATGAGGAAGGCCCCTGATACTGCAGAGAAAATGCTGGGGAAGGGAAGAGGAAACAAAGCCTTGGGGATGGAGGGGATTCCGGCAGGCAGAGCAATCCTGGGCGGGACAGCTGGGCTGGAGGGGAATCCTGCCCGTGGGTTTGGCATTTTTCCATTGGGATGGGGAGCGGGAATCACACCCTGAGCCACGGGTGTGTGTGTCCGTGCTGGGCGCCAGTGTCCGGGGAGATCCCTCACTGTGTTCCCACAGATCCCTTGCTGTATCCCATGAATCCCTCACTGTGTTCCTGGGATCTCTCACAGTACTCCTGTGGATCCCTTGCTGTATCCCATGGACGCCTCACTGTATTCCGCAGATCCCTCACTATATTCCCGGGATCCCTCGCTGTATTCCCAGGATTCTTCTCTGTATCCCTGTGGATCCCTCGCTGTATTCCTGGGATCCCTCACTCCATTCCTGAGATCCCTCACTCCATTCCCGGGATCCCTTGCTATATTCCCATAGATCCCTCTCTCTATTCCTGGGATCCGTCTCTCCCTTGGCTCCGTGGCCACTCGGTGCCAGCTCGGTGCCCCTAACACCGGGATTTCCCCACTAATCTGGGCCCTATCGCTGCTAAAGCCGCAATTATCCCTGGATTAGCGCTGGTGCTTAGAGCCCCACCTGGGGTTGGCCGTGCCAGAGCCTCCCACAGCCCCAGCTCCTGCCAGGACACAGGGGCTGGTGGCCACTGTCACCTCGGGTGACCCCAGGGCTGCTTTGTTTGGAGGCTGGGCAGAGGCTGTGGGGTTTTGGGGGATGTTATTTGGGGTGTGAGCATCCCCGGCAGCACCATCACTGTTGTGTCTGAGGTTGAGCTCGTCCTAGCGAGGCCAGGCTGGGCTTGGAGCACCCTGGGATAGTGGGAGGTGTCCCTGCCCATGGAATGGGATGAGCTTTAAGGTCTCTTTCACCCCAAATAATCTGGGATTGCGTCCCAGCGTCACTGCAGGTGGTTTTTTTGGGGAGCTGGGATTTATGGCAAAGCCTGGCTTTGGGGCCATGGAAGGCCCCAGTCCTTCCTTGTAGGGACATGATGTATCTATGTGAGGGAAGGGATATCCCAGTTTGACAGCTGGGAGGTGCTGGGAGGAGGGAACACGTGGGGTTGGATGTGGCATAAACAGGATGGCAGGTCAGGACTGTGCCGGGCTGCAGGGCGGGGTGTGGAGGTGGGAATGCCAGGGTTGGGAATGACTGACAGGGTTGGGAATGTCAGGGTTGGGAATGTCAGGGTTGGGAATGACTGACAAGGCTGGGAATGTCAGGGTTGGGAATGACAAGTCTGGGAATGTCTGGGTTGGGAATGACACGGTTGGGAATATTAGGGTTGGGAATGTCAGGGCTGGGAATGTCAGGGCTGGGAATGACTGACAGGGGTGGGAATGATTGACAGGCCTGGGAATGACACCCCAAACTCCACAGCTCCAGATCCAGGTGTCTGCAGGGTGGCAGCAGGACAAAGTGCAATTTTAGGGAGCAAAGAGCCCCATCCAGTTGGAATAACTGCCCATGATGATGATGATGGTGGTGGTGGTGTTGGTGCCTCTCCCCAGCTCATATAATCAGCACTTAATTAAAGCCCGCTAACGGTTTTTAACTGCTCTGACTCCCCCCAAACCGGGAGTGTGGTGCCTGCTCTGGATCAGGGCAGTGCCTGGCGCTGGTGGGAAGCGCAGCTCGAACAAAGCTCCTCTCAAAAGCACATCCAGGGTTTTTCCAAGGTTTTTTCCATCCCTCAGAGACATTTCCTCCAAAACACCGGTGGGGTTCAGCTGGGCCGGGGTGTTGGGGTGGGTGAGACCCTGTGGGTCACCCCTTGAGTGGGGGGATGCCCAGGCTGGGTGCCCAGCGTGGTGCCCCTTCCCTCCCCGC
>NW_005054729.1:84380-89014 GCF_000277835.1 Geospiza fortis | reverse complement strand
TTTCCCTTCCCCTTGCCCTGCCCCTCCCTGTGCCCTCCTGGCCCATCTGGCTCTCCCCTCCTATTTCTCCATATTTTCCAAGCTCTGATTTGCCTCTCCCTGCTGTTTTTTTTTTCCTTTCCTTTCCTTTCTTTTTTTTTTTTTCCGATCTCCACACCACCACCACGGAACTTTTTCTTATCTTTTTTATTTCCCCCTTACTGGCCGAGGGGGGGGGTCTCCATTTAAGGATTTTTGAGGATGGGGGTTCTTTTCTCCGGGATAAATATTGCCTTCCCCCTGCTCGCCCGGCTCCCTTTAATTAGACTTCTTACTGCATGGAACAGTTCGCAGTTATATATGGAAAACAGCCCACACTTTCCCAGGAGCAGGGCATGTTGGGAAGGGAAACGGGAGCAGCCGGCGCGCTCTTCCCTGGGAGCCGCGTGTGTTTTTCCTATCGCTTTTCCCGACTTTATTTTTTTAACCCTTTGCAGCAGCGAAAAGTGCTTGCAGCCTTTCTTTTTATTATTTAATTTAATTTTTTTTACCCCTCTCCCATCCCTTGTTGCTGGCTTAGAAAATCCCTGCTAGGCTTCGGGTTTTTTGGTTGTTTATTTTTTTTTGATGGGAAAATATGGATTTAGGGCTAGAGGAGTGTGGGGAGAGGGATCCCAGCTAGCCGGGCTGTCAGGAGTTACAGGGTGGCCGGCAGGGATGTGATCCAGAGCGGGAATTCTCGGAGCTGGGAGCAGGGACACCCATCCTCACGTGGTGGGTGGCGGTGGCAGGAGGGGCATTGCTGTCCCCAGCCCTTCCCCGTGTCCCCAGGGCTGCTGCCACCCTCGGGAGCCGAGTGCTGGGGTGCCCTTCCCGCTCTGGAATTGTCTGGGTTCCCCTGCAGCACATCTGGAATTGTTGGGGATCCCCTACTGGAGCATCCCCAGCTTTAGGGGATCCCCCAATTGCCCTGTGGTGTCCCAGCAGCCCTGCCTCTCCTGCCTCAGTTTCCCCAGAGGGGGATTTTTGGGAGGGATTGCTGCCAGTTTGGGTTTTCTTTCCACGGGATTCTTCACGGAGCAGGGAAGAGGAAGCGGCTCCGGCGGTGACAAGGTGAGCCACCAGGTGCCCCCCGCTGTCCTGGGGTGTCCTGGGCACCCCAAAACCCACGGGCTGCCCCTCTCCTCCTGCTGCCTGCCCCAAGCAGCAGATGCTTCCCCTGGCTGCTGCTGCTGGAGGAAGTGACGGGCCCGATTTTCATCCCCCAGGGATCTTCGGGGTAGGAATCCCCTGTCCCTGTGTAATCCTGCTAAAAATACCGTGCCTGTGTCCTCCTGTCCTGCCCGGTGGCTCTCCTGTCCCCCGAGTGTTGTTTTGCCTCTCAGACTGCCCCGTGCTCTGGGTTTGATTTAATTTAAGCTGAGTTTAAAAATTCCTGTGCTTTCTGAAGGGGATGTGGGAAGGTGGGAGTTGGGATTGGTGGGATCTCTGCTGTTTGGGGCCGTGCTCAGGTGTGTGGGGAGATGAGCTGGACACCAACTGCTCCTGGGCTGCCCCATCCCATGGGAGAGCTGGGAGTGGTGGGAGCATCCCTGCCCTGGGCTGGGATAACCCAGGCTCTGCCCCTGCTCCTGCCAAAATCCTGCTGTCCTGGGATCCAAAAAATCCAAAATCCTTGATTGGGGAGAGCTGGGAGTGGTGGGATAACCCAGACTCTGCCCCAGCTCCTGCCTAAGGAGTGTCCTGGGATCCAAAAAATCCAAAATCCTGGTTGGGGAGAGCTGGGAGTGGTGGGATAACCCAGGCTCTGCCCCAACTCCTGCCTAAGGAGTGTCCTGGGATCCAAAACCCAAAATCCTGGTTGGGGCTGTGCCCAGGAGCGGCTCTGGAGCAGAGGGCTCTGGGCTCCTCCCTCCTGCCCTCGGCACCCTCCCGGCCCTGTGGCCTCTGCTCCAGCCTGGCCAGCTCAGACACTGCCCCCAGCCTTTCCCTGGCCTCTCCTGCTCCTCAGGGGCCTCCCGGGACAGCATCCAACTGCTGGGGCTGCAGCATCTCCCTGCGAATGGGATCCCCATCCTGCCAGGGTTCTCGGTGTCACCTCCCTGCTGGCCAGGTGTGACAGGGACTCTGCCAGGGCTGGGATGTGGCCACTGCTCCGTGTCCATCCTGGAGTGCTGCCAGAGCAGCCCCAGGGCCTGCTTTGCTGCCTTGTTTTCATCCTCTGCTCCTGCTCCACGATTCCAAGCTGTCCAAATCCCAAAGCTCGGCTTTGGACTCGCTCTGGGCTGTGAATCAGAGCTAAGCCAAGCACAGGGTAGGTCTGGAGGAGGGATGGGAGGTGGAAGGGGTAGTGGGGTGGGAGATGCTGCTCTGGACACCTCCCTGCAGCAGATCCACCTGGAGGGAAGGGAAAGGAGGAGAGAGGAGTCACCCACTGTGTGCCAGCTGCTGCCACATCACCCCGTGGTGGCTTCCCAGTGCTCCCAGGCTGGGAAGAGCCCATTTCCTGGTGCCAGGTGGGATGGAGGAGTGGACAAAACCTCGTGCTGGCATCCAGGACAATCCTCCCAAGGGCTGTGCCACTGTCACCTCCAGGGACCAGGAGAATTTGGGGAGAGAGGGACAGATGCAGAGCAAAGAGCAAAGCAGCCCAGCTCCTCCCTACCTGAGGGCTCCTGTGTAGAATCACGGAACTGTTGAAGCTGGAAGAGATCTTTAAGATTGTCAAGTCCAATCTTTAAGCCAGCAGTACCAAATCCAACGCTACAGCACCACATCTACATGTCTTTTACTGTCCTCTAGATGTTACACTCAGGTGTGACATCCACATTCTCTGATTTTGAAAGCCATATTGTCTGATTTTGCTGATCAGACGATCACAAACAAAACCATTTGGTGTTAAAAGTACCAGAGCTGCTGGGGAGGTGGCAGAGGGGCTGCCCAGGGGATGCTGTGCCCCTGCAGAGGGTGAGGCCTGCAGGTGTTTGCTGCTGCAGGAGAGGCTGGTTTTGCTCCCCATCCTCCTGCATTCCTGCACCGGCCCTGCTACCTTGTAAAGCACGAGAGAATAATGAGAGGAGCGGCGCTGATTTAGTGCAGGCGCCGCCAGAGAAATACCAAGGCCTTAGATGGAAACATTCCCCCTGACAGCTCGCCTGGAGGCTCCCTGCTTTTCCTTTGCTTCCACCCCCATGGAATTCCTGGGCTGCTGCACCCTGAGGCTCGGGGAAGCCCCGGCTGGGGGCGAGGGCAGATTCCTGACCCCCGGCACTGCCAGCTGCGCCGGTGGCTTTGGCATGTGGATGTGACGATTTTGGAGGCCTGGACAGCACAAACCAGAGCTGTCACAGCCCCTGGTGGCAGCAGGCTCAGAGCCGGGGGGTTTGGCGTTCAGGGCTGTGGGTTTGGGGGCTCAGGGGTGTAGATTTTGGGGCTCAGGGCAGAGGGATTTGAGGAGCCGCGTCGTGGAGCGCTGCATCCATGCCAAGGCCGTGCCCAGCGTTCCGCCTCCAGCCTCTTCCCTGCCCTTTGCAGGAGTTAATTGCTGCCTTGGGCACGCCAAAACCCAGCAGTTTTCCAACGTCAATTAGCAGGAGGCAAAATAGGAGCAAAAAGGGAGCCAGAGCAGCTGGAATGAGCGGGGTGGTGGCGGCGGCCGCGTGAGTGCCCCGCAGGATGGCGGCAGGGACATTCATTTTGGGGAATGTCACCTCCTCCTGCCTTTTCCTGCTGCTTTCACCGTGACCTTGGCCCTGCTGCCATCCCTCCTCTTAACCTGGCAGGAGGAAGGAGAGGAGGATGGTGTGACATAGCCAGGCGTGGGACAATGCTCTGGTGGCCTTTGGTGTCACCTGCGTGGGGACGAAGGTCTGCGGCCAAGGGGGTGACAGCCGGTTTGGGGACAGGCCCCAGCCTTGTGCCCTGCACGTGGCAGCCCCGTGGCTGCGCTGCTGGCACCGGGAATGGTGTGCCTGGCACAGCCCTGTGGGAGGAAATACTACGGGGCTGTCACCGTGGGTGACGGTGACATCGCCAGTGGTGGTGACACCGCGGGGCCAGCGGCTCTTGTGGCACCCTGAGCCTGCGGTAGCTGGTGGCTTGTGGCGTGTCCCCTCCCTTGTCCCCAGCCCAATGTCGTGGACAGGGAGGTGCGGAGAAGCCGCTTGGGAAACAGGAATTCTCACTCGTGGGAAACGGGAATTGTCACTCGTGGGAGTCGGGAATTGTCACTTGCGGGACCTGCCGGGATGCGGGACGTGGGGACCCTGCCCTGCCCGCGGGGGCTGGCGAGGAGCAGCCTCAGGGGCCGGATCCCAACAGCGAATTCCCACAGGAATTCCCTGACTGCAGCTCCAGCCCCGCGCCCTGGGCTCCGTCACTGCTCCGTGCCTGGTTTGTCACTCGCTTTGTCACTCGCTTTGTCACCGGGCTGGTGACTCAGTTTCCCTGGCACAGCGCTGCTGCTGCCGCGCTCCGTGAGGCACCAGCGCTTCCTGGGCGTTTTCCTGCTCCTTTTCCAGGACATTCCCTCCACTTTTATTCTCCCCACGTTTATTCCCCACGTTTTTTCCCCCCTCCTCGCCGGATGGAGCCTGCGGGCTCCTTCCCCCTCTGCCCCGCCAGGAGCGAGGGGGTCTGGCTGTCACCGGGCCGTC
>NW_005054729.1:82322-83071 GCF_000277835.1 Geospiza fortis | reverse complement strand
CCGGCTCCCGGAGGAGTGGGTGGGGTCAGTGCGGCCTCTGCAGAGGCAGTCCCAGCCGGCAGGGCAGGAAAGGGAAAAAATCTCAAAGCCGAGCCAAGGAAGGGTAATTTTGAGGGAGTTGATTTTTTTTCTTTTTCTTTTTTTTTTCTTTTTATTATTTTTTTTCCCTTCCTCCCCACTTGGCAACATAAACAGCATCCCTGACAGCTTTACATTGAGTTTGCCATGGCAACCTCCGGCAGCCAAGTGTTCCCAACACCCCATTCCCAAACTGGGAGAGGAGATGGACCCTGGTGGGTGCTGCTGAGAGGGGCAGAGTGTAGGGCTGGGATCCAGGTGCTTGGGGAAGGTGATGCCACCTGGACCCACCTGATCCCAGCTGGGATTTGTGGCTCTGGGCAGGGAATGTGGTGGCTGGTGATGCTTTTCCTTGGCCTGGTGGTGGGAGATGTCCCAGCTGGGGCACAGATTTCATCAATGGAAGAACCTCCTGAGCTTGAGCAGGGTTTGCTGATCATCCATGGGAGGATGGAGCAGTGCTCCCATCCGGGGTCTCATCTGATATCCTGAGGCAGGAGGATCCCTGTCCTTACCCAGGGACCCAACCATGGCTGCTGCTGGCACGTGCCAGGCTCCTGGTGCCATCGGCAGTGCCACCAGCATGGCAGCAGGGCCGCCCACGCCGTGGCTGAAGTTGTCACTTGTGGCATCTCCAGCTGATTAATTTTTCCTCGTCGCTTTTCTCCGAG
>NW_005054729.1:70580-78531 GCF_000277835.1 Geospiza fortis | reverse complement strand
TCCTCGCCAGCTCCTCCTGCCTGGAGCCCGCACGCTCCTTCCTCCCCTCACACCCCTCTCCTTCCTCCCCTCACACCCCACCAGGCTCCAGGGTGGGTCCCCAACTCAGGGATGGCATTTGGGAGGTGACACAGTCGGTGTCAGCACAGGGAGCTCAGGTCCTCTCCCACCTGGGCTGTTTTCTTCCCTCAGGGAGAGTTTGTTCCTCTCCAAGGTCTGGGGGCTCTGGGAATGGATTCCCAGAGTGAAGGACAGAATGTGCTGGGATCAGTGGGAGCTCCTCAGAGCAATGGTTCTGATCCGGGTGGATCCCCTGGGAATGGGGCTGTGATGCCAAAAGGGCTGGGGGAGGGTGCTCAGAGCAGACAGGAGCCATCCCACACCTCGCTCCCAGGCTGGGATTGCAGGGTGGGACACAGGGATGATGCTGGGTCCCTCCTTTCCTCCCAGGACAGAGCAAATTCCAGGCTGGAATCTCGCAGTGGGACACAGGGATGGTGCTGATCGCTGCCCCCTGAGCTCTGTCAGGGGTAATTAAGGGCTAGGCCGTTACAGTATTAATTAACTGTCTCCCTCTTAACCTCTGAGCGCTTCTCAGACAGCGCCGGTTGCTATGAAAGAGGAGGAAATGAGCGTGGTGGGGTGGGGGAATTAGCGTTTTTTCTCTTAATCAGCAGGAGCCTGCTTAATTGGGCCTGCCACCTCCTGCTTCCCGCTGCTGGGAGCTGCTGCCTTGCAGGGATGGATGAGCTGAGCTCCAGGAGGAGCCGTGGGATAACAGGGCTGGGGATGGGCAGGGATCCCTGCTGGATGGGGCAGCAGAAACACTCTGGCCCGAGGAGTTTGGGTGTCCAGGAGCTGCAGTGTCCCCATCCATGTGTCCTTCCATCCCTGTGTCCCATCCCTGTGTCCTTCCATCCCTGTGTCCCTATTCCTGTGTCCCAATCCCTGTGTCCCATCTCTGTGTCCCCATTCCTGTTCCCCCCATCCTGCTGCTCCCCTCCCTGCAGCTGGGGCACAGGTCCCTCCCGAGGTGGGGACATTCTGGCTGTGTCACTGCTGTCCCCGAGGTGCAGTTGGTGCCTGTGGCGCCCTGATAGTGCCGGGACCTGCCCTGGGGGTGCTGCTGGCGGGATAAGGAGGGCCAGGCAGGGGGGTTTGGTTCTTTGGGGTTGTGCTTCCCCAGAGATTGAAAGTCCCTGGGGCTGGGGCTGGAATTGGGGTGGTTTGAGACAGCCCTGGGGCTGGAATTGGGGCTGTTTGGGATGGGGCAGTTTGGGACTGCCCTGAGGCTGGAATCAGGGTTGTTTGGCATGGGGCAGTTTGGGACAACTCTAGAGCTGGAATTGGGGCAGTTTGGGTCAGCCCTGGGGCTGGAATCGGGGCAGTTTGGGATGGGGCAGTTTGGGACAGCTCTAGGGTTGAAATCGGGGCTGTTGATGACGTCCCTGTGCTGATTTGGTGCCTTTCTGTGGGGTTTGTGGGGGCTGGTGCATCCCCTGTGTTCTGGGATCAGCTGTGGACGTTCTCCCTCCTCCCTCCTGTCCCTCCCCAGCCTGCTCTGCCACCCCTGGGCCCTGTCTTGGGTGGATGCTGCCAGAGTGGCCGTTCCCTTGTTGTTCTTTATTTATTTTGCCCTCAGAAAGATTTTATTTTCTCTCCATGAGAGCCTCCCCTCGCAGCCTTTTTGCCTCTGGAGTGCCGGGAGCTTCCCTGGAGCTCGGGAACACAGCTAACCCTGGCTGACAAAAAGCCCTTTTTCCCTCTGGCCTGTGCTGTTCCCTTCATGTCCCTATTTGTCCCTAGAACTCTGAGATGCCAGCAGGGAATCCCAGCCCCCAAATCCCTGAGGAATGGGGGAGCTGTGGGATGCTCGTGGTCCCTGCCTGGCTTGGTTGAAGTGTTTTTGGGGCTCCCCTGTGCTCGCTGGGTGGCAGCTCCTGGGGACACTGAGAGCCACTCGCTGCCCTCAGGGAGCCACCTCAGAACAGGTCATTAACGGAAAAGCCTCGATTTCTGAGAAACTCTCAGGTTTTGGTGGCTTCTCTGCCACTTCCCCCTTCTCTTTCGTGGTTCCTGTGGCATCTTTCAGCTGGTGTAGAGCCCACGGGGTGCTGCAGCCCCTTTCTCTATTGGGGTATTGGGATATTGGGTCATTGGGATATCAGCATGTCGGGGTATTGGGATATTGGGAATTTGGGATATTGGGAATTTGGGATATTAGGACATTGGGATATTAGGATTTTGGGATATTGGGATACTTGGATATTGGGATGTCAGGATATCGGGGTATTGGGATATCAGGACATTGGGTTGAGATTTTGGGAATTTGGGATATGGGGACATTGGGGTATCGAGAAGTTGGGATATTAGGATTTTGGGATATTGGGATATTTGGGTATTGGGATATCGGGACATTGGGATTTTGGGAATTTGGGATTTTGGAATATTTGGATATTGGGACATTGGGATAATTAGATATTGGGATATTAGGATATTTGGATATTGGGATAGCAGGATATCAGGATTTTCGGAGTGGGACATTGGGATATTTGGACATTGCAATTTTGGGATATCAGGATATTGGGATATTTGGACATTGCAATTTTGGGATATCAGGATATCAGGATATTGGGATATTGGGATGGTTCCCTACCTGCCAGCAGGGCAGGGAGTGATGCTGCGGCCCCCACGTCCTGCCCAGGGGAGGAAGCAGCTGTTTCCCATTGCTGAGGGGTATTTTTAACCCAAAATCACCGGGAGGGTTTGTCTGGGCTGAAAGTGAAGAACCACCTGGGCTCCTTTCCTGCCCGGCCCCGCAGCTGCGGCTTTTCCCCGCTCCACACTCCGAGCTCAACTTCTCACCCAGGAATTCCCGCCCAAACCACGCTGACACCGAATTCTCCCTAAAAATCCCCTCCTTGGGGCAGCGACGCTCCCCTCTCCCACCCCATGGGGCGCCTCGCTCCTTCCCAAGCCCTTCTGACGCCGATATTTTTGTTTCTCATGGTTGTTTTCACAGCTCCAGTTGCTGTGGTATCCAGGGAGCCCTCCTCCTCCTCCTCCTCCTCCCCCTCCTCCCGCTGCAGGAGCTGCACGCCGGGCGTTGCTAAGGTCGCCTCCGCGGTAACATGCACATCCTGTTTACACCTTCATCCCGACAAGTTGGGCTCGGATAGAGCCACCCGTTCCCCCCGGGAAGCCCCCAGGGAAGGGGCCACACGGAGCATCCCCCCCCGGAGCCGCCGGAGCCGCGAGCGAGGCCGCGCCAGGAGCGCCGCGCCGGTGGCACCGGCACCGTGACAAGATGACGAACAACGTGGCCGACCACCACCCCGGGAACTCGGTGGCCGAGGGCAACCATGAGGGGGACTTTGGGTGCTCCTTGGTGGAGCTCAGGAACCTCATGGAGCTGAGGAGCGCCGAGGCCGTGGCCCGGATCAACGACTCCTATGGCGGCGTCCAGAACGTCTGCAAGAGGTTGAAGACGTCGCCGGTTGAAGGTGAGTGGGCTGGGGTTGTCACCTCTGGGGTTGTCACCTCCAGGATGGAGCCACATGGAGGTGACGTCTAAGGGTGATGGCTCCCGTGGTCTGAGGTTGTCACCTCTGGGTTTGTCATCTCCAGGATGGAGCCACGTGAAGGTGATGTCTAAGGGTGGTGGCTCCCATAGTTTGGGGTTGTCACCTCTTGGATTGTCACCTCCAGGATGAAGCCACATGGAGGTGATGTCCAAGGGTGGTGGCTCCCGTGGTCTGGGGTCGTCCCCTCTGGGGTTGTCACCTCTGGAATGAAGCCATGTGAAGGTGACACCTGAGGGTGGTGGCTCCAGTGACTGTCCCGTGGTCTGGGATTGTCACCACTGGGATGGAGCCACACAAAGTCACATCCAAGGGTGGTGGCTCCAGTGGCCATCCCATGGTCTGGGATGTCACCTCTGGGGCTGTCAGGGATGTGGGATGGGGTGAGGAGCTCCTCCCCACAGCCCAGGTGCTGCTCCAGCCGTTCCCTGTTTAATCATTGACGGAGTGGGAGGGGAGGTGTAAGGGTTGGAGGGCACTGGCGAGGTGGCCAGGTGCCACCTGCAGCTGTTGGTGGCACTTTGGGTTAGGGACAGGAGCAGTGTGTCCCCAGAGGGGGTGGGGGATGCACCCAGGGATGGGGAGATGGGCCCAGGTTCCTCCTGGACTGAGGCTGCTCCAAGGCAAACCTGGCAGCACAGCTGGAGTGGTGACAGTGACACCTGGGGTCACCTCTGGGAGGATCTCAGGGTGTCACCTCTGCCCTCACGGGCTGGGCTGGCTTTTGGGGTGCAGGGGGTAGCCAGGCTGGTGGCACTGGTGGCACTGGGGGTGCCTTGGCACTGCAATGGAGCCTTCCCTGGCACTGAGGGGGTGCAGGGGGCAGAGAGCCCCTGATTCCAGCTCCGAGGGGATTTCTGGAGCTGTGGGATGGGGGCAGCCCTAAAACTGTGGGATGGGAACTCAGCCCTAAAACTGTGGGATGAGAACTGAGCCCTAAAACTGTGGGATGGGAGCTCAGCCCTAAAACTGTGGGATGGGGGCAGCCCTAAAACTGTGGGATGGGAACTCAGCTCTGGGGCTGTGGGATGGGACTGAGCCCTAAAACTGTTGGATGGGGACTCAGCTCTGGGGCTGTGGGATGGGGACTCGGCTGTGACAGTCTGTGGGATATTTTTAGTGCTGCAAGGGGGGGATTTGCAGCTTTCCAGCTGCGAGCGGGACCGGGAAGGACAGACAATATCGGGATGTCGTTAGAGAAGGGGGGGAAATCCCGGTGGAAATACAAAGCCCAGGTCACAAAACAATGTGCTCAGCCCTGCCAAAGTGGGATCACGCTGCTTTGGGGTGGGAGGAGAGGCAGGAGGAGAACCCAAAAGGATCTTTGAGGGGAGGTGAAGGGTTCAGTCCCACCCCGATGCCCCTGGCACGTCCCTCCCGTGGAGCTGAGCTGCCCCAATCCCAGAGAGCACAGAAAGGTTCTCTGCTCCAAATCCCCGGGGATTTTTGGGAAGAGCAAAAGCCCAAGGGGACCCGTGGCACCTCTGTCTGACCCCACTGAGCAGGGGTCACATCCCAGCTCCGTTTATCCCCATCCCCATTCTCGTTGTCCCTCTGCTGATCCCCCTGCTGGGGTGGCACAGGGCCTTGTCCTCCTGTGTGTCACCAGCCCGGGGTGTCCTGCCAGCACCCCTGTCCTGCTGTAGGATCCGTGCTCTGGAGTGCTCTGATCCCATCTGGATCCGTGTGGCTCCCGACCCTCGGTGCCACCCTGTGCTGCAGGCCTGGCTGTCCCCTCTCCAGCCTGGCACTGTCCTCGTGGGCAAACACTGGCCATGGTCCCCCAGAGCCCACCTTGGGTGGCCCTTGGGGTGCCCAGTGTCACTTTGGGGTCTGCTGGTTCTGGCAGCTCCAGCTCTGCCCCAGGAGGTGCCAGCAGACCCCAAACCCTCGGGGCAGCTCCCAAAGTGGCTTTGGGGTGCCGTGGGGTGTGACTCTGCTGAGTCACCTGTGTCCCCTGGGTGCCAGCGCAGCCACCCTGACTCACCCAGGGCTGCCACCCCCGGCCCCATTCCTGCAGGGAGGCTCCTTGTGCCACCCCACAGCCACTGTCCCCAGGCAGATGTGGCACTGGTGACAGCTCCCTGCTGTCATGTGTGGCCTCCACCCAAAATTTCTGCCCCATTTCCTGTGCTAATCCTGACCCCAGAGCCTGCAGTGGCCCCATGGGTGGCACCTGCCCAGGGCTGCTGCTCTTTGTCACCTTCTGATCGGCCCCCCAGGCCCTGCAGTGGCATTTGGGTGGCACGGGCTCTTTGTCACCCTCCCTGTGCACAGAGCCATCAAACCCCCCCCCAGTTAGGGTGGGGGACAGCCCTGGGATCATTCCCATGGGTGGGATCTGCTTTGGGACCGCTGTGGGACCATCCCGTGTCCCCATGTGTCCCCACGTGTGTCCCCACATGTATCCCAGCTGGCTCCATGGCCATGAGCCACATTTTCCACCCTCTGCTGGGGAATGGAGGCCGGGACATCCCAGGATCCTGCTCAGCCTCCTCGTCATGGCTGGGTGGGGACACCGCTGTGCCAGCTGCCAGCTGTCCCCTCCCTCCCTGCAGCTGGGCTGGAGCCACCGCGGGAGCAGCGTGGGATCGATCCTGCAGCTTCCTCCTGCTGCAGGGACACGGGGCTGGCACGGGGATGTCCCCAAAGTGACACGGGGCTAGCACAGGGTGTCCCACAGAGTGACACAGGGTGGGCATGGATGTGTCCCCGAAGTGACACGGAGTGGTCACAGGGGTGTCTCCCCCAAAGTGACATGGGGCTGGAAGGGAGGTGTCCCCAAAGTGACACAGGGCTGGCGCAGAGGTGTCCCACAGAGTGACATGGGGTGGGCAGGGAGATGTCCCACAGAGTGACACAGGGTGGGCACGGGAGTGTCCCCAAAGTGACAGGGCTGGCAGGGGGTGTCCCCACAGAGTGATACAGGGTGGGCAGGGCGGTGTCCCCAGGAATGACTCGGAGCTGTCCCCTGAGTGCAGGACCCGGGTCCCCTGTCACTGCCAGGCTGCTCCAGGCACCACCAGGATGTGCCCAGAGCCATTCCTGGAGCATCCCGGGGCCTGGCAGTGGCCCTGGGGACATCTTAAGGTGGAGAAGGAGGGGATGGGGGGGTCCCTTAAGGTGGTGCTGGGGACACAGCTGTGTCACACTGCCACTGTCACCATCGCTGCCTCATGGCCTGGTGCCCCACCAGCATTTATGGCTTTATTCGGGGTGGCATTGTCACTTTGCCACTGTCACCCACTGCTGCCTGGTGGGACCCCATGAGCATTTATGGCTTTATTGGGGGTGGCAGTGTCACTTTGCCACTGTCACCATCACTGCCTTGTGTCTTGGTACCCCCTCAGCACTTGTGGCTTTATGGGGGTGGCTGTGTCACATTGCCACTGTCACCCTCTGCTCCCTTCTGGACCCCCCTCAACATTTATGGCTTTATTAGGGGTGGCTGTGTCACCACTGTCACCCATTGCTGGCTCATGGGTTGGAACCCCCTCAGCATTTATGGCCTTATTAGGGGTGGCCCTGTCACTTTGCCGCTGTCACCCATCACTCCATCCTGACACCCTGTCAGCATTTATGGCTTTATTAGAGGTGGCCACATTGCCGCTGTCACCCATGGCTGCTGGCAGGCTCTGAAGGGGCTCAGGCTCCCTTTTATTCGCCATTTTTCCCCATTTTCCCCCCATCCTCACTCCCAGCTCCGTGTCCTGCTCCCTCCCTGTGTCCCACCTTTTCCCTGCAGCACCAGCCCAAATCCCAGCTGGGATCTGCTGTCCCCAGGGCTGGGAGAGGCTCCTGCAGCTCCAGGGGCTGCCAGGGACAGGGCTCTGGTGGCCACGGGCACAGCCAGTGCCAGAATTGCCCAATTTGCCCAGATTTGCCCAGATTTGCTCAGATTTATGGCTCATTTGATGTAAACAAGGCCACCAGTGCCAGCTGGCAGCACCTGGGCACTCGCCAGGCTGCAGCCTGGTGTCCCCTGCCCGGGGGTGACAGTGACATTTTCCAGGCTGCAGCCTGATACATTATTTATTTGTTTGTTTATATTTTGGGTTTATTAATTATTTATATTTTGGTTTTTTATATTTTGTTTTATTTGTTTATATTTGATATATTTCTATTTTATCTTTTAATGTATTATTCACTTAATTAATTCCTTTGTCTATACTTTATTTATTTCTATTTTATAAATATCTATTTTATCTTTTAATGATTAGTCATTTAATTAATTCCTTTGTTTATACTTTATTGATTTCTATTTTAGTTATTTATACTTTATTTATTTATGTTTTATAATCTATATATTATTTATTTATATTATAGTTGTTTATATTTTATACTTGATGTAATTTCCATTATTTATTTGT
>NW_005054729.1:64448-70427 GCF_000277835.1 Geospiza fortis | reverse complement strand
TTCTTTTATTTATTTGTTTATAATTTATTAATTTTTATTTTTATTTTATTTATTTGCTTATACTTTATTTATTTACCCCTTGTCTCCCCTCTGCCAGCACCTCACATTCTCTGGGTTGGTCAGGGATCTGCTCCTGGATGAACTCCACAGGGACAGCGGTGGGATTTGCCCTCATCCCTGTTCTCCCCACCCCTGCAGGCCTGTCTGGGAACCCCACGGACCTGGAGAAGCGGCGTCAGGTCTTTGGCCAGAACTTCATCCCCCCCAAGAAGGCCAAGACGTTCCTGCAGCTGGTGTGGGAGGCGCTGCAGGACGTGACGCTGATCATCCTGGAGATCGCAGCCATCATCTCCCTGGGGCTGTCCTTCTACCACCCCCCGGGAGGGGACAACGAGCGTGAGTCCCGGGGCTGGGGACACAGGGGTCTGTCCCATTCCCTGTGGGGATATCCTGGGATCTGCCCCTTTCCCTGTGGGGGGACTCTGGGATCTGCCTCATTCCTTGTGGGAGCAGGGGTTTGGGATGGGGACTAGTGGGATCTGACCCCTTCCCTGTGGGAGCACTCTTGGATCTGCCCCATTTCCCATGGGGATATCCTGGAATCTACCCCATTCCCTGTGGGGATATCCTGGGATCTGCCCCTTTCCCTGTGGGGATATCCTGGGATCTGCCTCATTCCTTGTGGGAGCAGGGGTTTGGGCTGGGCACACCGGGGTCTGCCCTGTTCCTTGTGGGAATGGGTTTGGGATGGGGACTTGGGTCTGCCCCATTTCCTGTGGGGGCACTCTGGGGTCTGCCCTGTTCCCTGTGGGAGCAGGGGTTTGGGATGGGGGCATTGGGTTGGTGGCATCTCCCCATCTTTGGGGTCTTTGGGGGACGACCAATTATCCAGTGGGGAGTTCTTTCCGGGCACTGTTTGGGGTTATCCAAGCAGGAATTCCCTGCTCCAGGCAGTGTGTGGGGTTATCCCATGGGAATTCTATCATATGGAGTTATCCCATGGGAACTCTCTCATATGGGGTTATCCCATGGGCTCTCTCCCGGGCAGTGTGTGGGGTTATCCCATGGGAATTCTATCATGTGGGGTTATCCCATGGGAGCTCTCCCAGGCAATGTTTGGGGTTATCCCATGGGAATTCTCTCATATGGAGTTATCCCTTGGTTTCTCTCCTGGGCAATGTGCGAGGTTATCCCATGGGAACTCTCTCATATGGGGTTATCCCATGGGAGCTCTCTCATATGGGGTTATCCCTTGGTTTCTCTCCCAGGCAGTGTTTGGGGTTATCCCATGGGCACTCTCTCATATGGGGTTATCCCATGGGAGCTCTCTCATATGGGTTATCCCATGGTTTCTCTCCCGGGCAGTGTTTGGGGTTATCCCATGGTTTCTCTCCCGGCAGTGTGCGGGCAGTCCACGGGCGGCGTGGAGGACGAGGGCGAGTCGCAGGCGGGCTGGATCGAGGGCGCTGCCATCCTGTTCTCCGTCATCATCGTGGTGCTGGTGACGGCCTTCAACGACTGGAGCAAGGAGAAGCAGTTCCGGGGCCTCCAGAGCCGCATCGAGCAGGAGCAGAAGTTCACGGTGATCCGCAAGGGCCAGGTGATCCAGATCCCCGTGGCCGAGATCGTGGTGGGGGACATCGCCCAGATCAAGTACGGTGAGTGGGGCTGGGGCTGGGCTCCCCCTTGGAGCCTCTGAAGCAGAGTAGAAACCCATTTTGATTCAGGTGAAATGTACATTTTTGAGTTGAGTCTGTAGTTAGGAAACAGCCTGATTGCAAAAGCCTAGGCTCAGAGAAACTGCTTCAGTGAAAGAGATAAAGAGGAGGAGACAGAAAGTGATAGAGAGAGACTGCTGTGAGAGCGGGTCAACCTGACCTAAGAATTCTTTCTGATAGAGAAGAACTAGCAGCAAATGTCACGTGAAATTCGTAAAAGTGAATATGTATGAACCTATGGTGAAATTGTATGCATATGTATTTGAGAGGGGGATAAAAAGGGACCTGAAGTTCTCAGAGGTACCCATGTCATTTTAGGAGAATGATTCCCACATGTGTCCAGCGCTGTAACAAACATAGCGGCTTTACAACTTTCACAAAAGTTGTGCAGTTTTGATTATCTCCACAAAACGCCTCCTCTCTCCTTCTCCAGCCCTTCTTCCTTGAGGACGAGCAGCAGCTCCTCTGGTTGCTCCATGGAAATGGTGCTTGGAGGTGATGGAGCTCCATGGCAGCATTTTCATGGAGTAACCAGCTCCGGTAACCAGTGGAGCTCCATGTGCTCCACTCACCTTCTCTTTTTGGCCTGGAGCTTCAAGGAGCTGCTGAATCATAATTAATTTATTTTATTAGTTTGTGTTAGTTTATTTTCCCAACCTTGTCCCTGTTGACGATGTTTCCTTATCCAGGAGATGTTGAGGAATATATCCTTGGCCAGGAGATGTTGGGGAGTGTTTCCTTATGCAGGAGGTTTTGGGGAACATTTCCTTATCCAGGAGATGTTGCTGGATATTTCCTCATCCAGAAGATGCTGGGGAGTGTTTCCTTATCCAGGAGGTTTTGGGGAACGTTTCCTCATCCAGGAGATATTGCTGGATATTTTCTTATCCGGGAGATGCTGGGGAATATTCTGTTACCGAGGAAATTTTGGGAAATATGTCCTTATCCAGGAATTGTTGGGAAGCATTTCCTTATCCAGGAGGTTTTGGGGAATGTTTCCTCATCCAGGAGATGCTGGGGATTATTTCCTTACCCAGGAGTTGTTGGAGATTATTCCCTTGGCCTGGAGGTGCTGGTGGATGTTTCCTTATCCAGGAGCTGCAGCCCTTGGGATCAATCAGGCCCTGCTCCTCGTTTCCCAGGGGGAATATTCCTCCCATTCAGGAAGGAGATTGATCCAACACTGTGTTTGTTTTCCCAAGAGCTTGATTCCGTACTTGGCAGGTGGATGTGGTGGATTTTGGATGCATCAGGAGCTCTGGGAAGGATTCATTAAAACCAGATGGGGAAACACTGAGCAAAATCCTCCCCAGGAGTCTCCAGCAAGGATTTGGGAGCTTTTGGATTTAATTTGATTGCACCTGTCCCTCACAAACCCCACCTGCTGCTTCTCCTCCCTCCAGAGCTGCTCTGAGCCTGAGTGTTGGATCCTTTTGGAGCATTCCTGTGGGATGGGGCAGGCAGGGCCGAGCCCAGGCTGGGCTGATCCCTGCTTTTCCTCCTCTCCAGGTGATCTGCTGCCAGCGGATGGGATCCTGATCCAGGGCAATGACCTGAAGATAGATGAGAGCTCGCTGACCGGGGAGTCAGACCAGGTGAAGAAATCCATGGATAAAGACCCCATGCTGCTGTCAGGTGAGGGCTCTGGGATGGATGCAGGGCTGGGATGGGATCAGGGTGGGCCCTGCTCTCAGGGAGGTGTCCAAGGCCAGGCTGGACAGGGCTTGGAGCAATCTGGGATAGGGGAAGTTGTCCCTGCCCGTGGAGGGGGTGGAACAGGATGGGGTTGAAGGTCCCTTCGGAGCCAAACCAGTCTGGGACTCTGTGGGGTGGGAGCTGGGACCGCGCCGTGACCCGCGGTGTCCCCGCCAGGCACCCACGTCATGGAGGGCTCGGGCAGGATGGTGGTGACTGCCGTGGGCATCAACTCCCAGACTGGGATCATCTTCACCCTCTTGGGAGCAGGAGGAGAGGGTGACGAGGAGAAGAAAGTGAAGAAAGGTAAGAAGATGTCCTGAACCTGCCTTTTCCTTCCTTTCTCCCTTTCCTGGGAAGCATCCGCAGGCTCCTCCCACATCGGGGTCAGCTCTCCTGGCCCAGGCAGGGACAGGGAGAGGTTGGGGGTCCCTCCCTGTCCCCTCCACCTGGTCCCCCTGCTCCCAGACCTCTTTGGGACCCTTCTCCGGCGCCCTCCTCTCCATCCTGGAGCTGTGGGGTTGGGCGATCAAGGATCCCCCAGGAAGAGGGGCTGGTGGCAGCGCCCCTGCAGTGCTCTTTGCCCACCCTGTGGTGGTGGGGAGGTGAGGCCTGGGTGCCCACAGGGTGTTTTTAGCCCATCCAAACCCTGCAGGACTTGGCTGAGGATCTCCTGAGCATTCCCTGAGCTCCCTGGGGCAAAGGAGGGGATGGCAGGAGGCAGAGGAGAGGTGGGACAGCAGCCAGGCTGAGATGTTCCCATCGTGCTGGCTCTGGAGTGCTCTCCTGTCTCAGCTTTCACATCCAGCTGCTTATTCCCTGCTGGGGAAGCTCCCTGTGTCCCTGATGCCCTGCTCAGCAGGTTTGGCCTCACTGGGATCAGGCGCTGGCAGCAGCATCAGGCTGGCACTGCCAGCTGCTCCGGCATCCCCGCGCCAGGGAGCCCTTCCCGGGAGACCACGCCAGGCGGGAGAGGCTCCCGGGCTGTGCTGGCTGCCAGCTCCCAGCTCTGCAGCTGGATCCTCCTGCCTTCCCCAGCTCCCAGTTCTGGGTGTGGATCGGGCCTTCCCCAGCTCCAGGATCACTGAGATTTTGGAGCTGTGGAGCTCCCAGGTTCAGCTGCCACCATGGAGGTGGCAGGACAAGGTGCCCTGGAAGTGGCACTGGGAATGGCACTGGGAGCCACCCAATGCTTGGAGCTTTCCCAGCCTTCAAGCTCAATGGTTTTGAGCAGAGCAGGCCAGGGGGTGCCACCAGTTTGTCCCCACTGGAGCTGTGGGGTGACATAAAGCCCTTGTCACCTGAAGCTGGTTGAGATGCAGCAGCTCTGGGCACCCCCATGTGCCACCTGGACAGATTTTGGGGGCTCACACCTCCCTGCTCTGGGTCTGGTGCTGCCCACGGTGGGGAACAAATCTGTGCTTCCCATCCGGATCTGATGGCAGCAGGAGGGAGGGCCCTGGAGCTGCAGGAGGGTTTCTTCTCCTGAAAATCTGCTCTGTGGCTTCTCCTCCTGAAAATCTGAGGCACCTCCAGCACCCTCGAGGCACTGCTGGGGTTTGGGGGTGATTTACAGGTGGGGAAAAGCACAATCCTTGGGACAGGGCTGCCCAGGGCAGCCCGGGAGCTCCGGAGCCTCGAGCTGTGTGTGGACCAAGGCGTGGTGGTGTCCAGAGGGTGCCCACAGGAGTGGCCCCTGGGAGCATCCCAGCTGCATGGGGAATGTGGCTCCTTGTGCTCAGCCCTCCCCCCTTTCTCTCTTTGAACAGGTAAAAAAAGCGGAGCCCCCGAAAACCGCAACAAAGGTAACGCCAGCCTCTCCATCCTTTGAACCAGCACCACACTAACTACCAAGCATTCCTCCTTCCTCCTTCTTCCTTCTTCTTCCTCCTTCCTTCCTTCTCCTCATCAGTCTGTGCTCTTTGCTGCTCCGGCGGGACTCTCGCCTCGTTTCTCCAGGACAGGGTGCAACGGTCCCATGGTGTCCCCAAAACCCCAACCCAGGGCAGGGGATGCCTTGCTGGGACTGCCCAAAAACAGAGGCCAGACCAAATTAAGGGAATAAAAAGCAGTTTTATTTATTGAAGGGCCTTCAGGTACATTTAGGGCAGATGGAGCCCACCCAAAAATGGACCACAGGTCACGGGGTTTTCACACTTTTGTATATTGGGGGTTAATCTGCCAATTACAGCTTCAGGTAATGAAGCCATTGACCCCAAATTTGCTCCCCCAACTCCCTTTTGTTCCCATCTCTCAGGGCCTGACCAGTGAGGTGTTGATTCCCAGGCCTGGAGAGGAATTGTTTTGTAAAAATGGGAAAGCAGCAGCTCACACTGTGTGTGGAGTTTAGAGTTAACCACTAAAGAATTACAGAATTATAAATGTATGGAAAAGATAAAAACCAAAATCTTAATGCATCACTGGGATGAACCTTCCCATTGTTCCTGTGTGGGGAAAAACCATTTTTCAGAGAGGATTTCTGGCAGAGCATCCCTTCCTTGGGATCACTCCATGAGTCCCAGCAGGGATTTGGTGGTTTAAAGCTGTCCCTGCACAGGGTTGGTGT
>NW_005054729.1:63791-64408 GCF_000277835.1 Geospiza fortis | reverse complement strand
TGGGATGAGATCTCCCCCAGGGCCTGGCCCAGGGGACGCTTGCACCCTGTCCTGCCATGGCCTCGACTCCGTGAGCGTCTCCTCGGCAGTGTTTCTCACCCTGTTCTTTGCAGGCTGTGGAGGAAGCCCCATTTCTGTGGAGTTCTCTCCACCCCTCTCTCTTTCTCTGTTTCTCTCTCTGTTTCTCTCTCTCTCAGCAGTTTGAGTTGCCCTCCTTGAGTCAGCTGTGTCCGGGTGCTTTGTTGTGTCCGTGTCGGGTCTCTTGTCACCGTGGAGCTGCTCCGGGGTGGCCTCCAGCCCAGGAGGGGACAGGTCCCGGGGTGGCCCTGGGGCCACTGCTGCTCCTCCAGCTCCACCAGCTCAGCAGGAGCCTCTGGTGGGCTGCCCTTCCCTCTCCAAAGCTTCCAGGCTTGGGTTTGCCCAGGGCAGCCTTCCAGCTGGCTTAGCCCAGTTTTAGGAACGGGAAGCCGGGCTGTCTCGGGTCCCAAAGGCGTGGTGGATGGCTCCAGGCTGGGATTGGAGGATTCCTGGCTCCCTGCTCTTCAGTCTCCATCCCAGTTTCTAACCCTCCCCTCCATCTCACCCCCTCCGTCGCTTCCCTCGCGAGCAATTCCTGC
>NW_005054729.1:62834-63752 GCF_000277835.1 Geospiza fortis | reverse complement strand
ACTGGGGACACTGGAGCATCTCTGGGCTCATCCCAAAGCACTCCCAATCCTCTGCTGGTTTAGAGGCTGGAAGAGACCCCAAAATCTGGCCTAGAGGGTCTCTTGCAGAGGTGTGACGGGTGCCAGAGTCACCTCTGAGGATCCCTGATCCGTGGGCAGGGGGTAGATGACAGAAAAGCAGCCCGGAGAGAGGTGGCAGGGCCCTGGACACGGAGCTTCCATGTGCTCGGACGCGTGTGTGGTCGGGAGTGGTTCTTGTCCTGGATTTCTCTCTCTCTCTCTCTCTGCCACCACCATCCTCCTCCGTGGTGTCCTCCATCCTGGCCTGGGGCTCTCCTGTTCACACGTGGTGTCTTCTTTTGCCCCCCGGGCTGTAGCTAAAACTCAGGATGGTGTGGCCTTAGAGATCCAGCCCCTGAAGAGCCAGGAGGGGGTGGAAAACGAGGAGAAGGAGAAGAAGAAGGTGAAGGTGCCCAAGAAGGAGAAGTCGGTGCTGCAGGGGAAGCTCACGCGCCTGGCGGTGCAGATCGGGAAGGCAGGTGAGTGACAGTGACAGTGACAGTGACCCCAGAGCTGGTGGGGAAGGGCTGACCCTGTGTCCTCTCTGTCCCCTGTGTCCCCTGACCTCGTCCTCGTCCCCAGGGCTGATCATGTCGGCCATCACCGTCATCATCTTGGTGCTCTACTTCGTCATCGACACCTTCGGGGTGCAGAAGCGGCCCTGGCTGGCCGAGTGCACCCCCATCTACATCCAGTACTTCGTCAAGTTCTTCATCATCGGCGTCACCGTGCTGGTGGTGGCCGTGCCCGAGGGGCTCCCGCTGGCCGTCACCATCTCGCTGGCCTACTCTGTCAAGGTGAGACCTGAGGGTGAGGAGGGACTGTTGGAATATCACCAATATTGTGGACAGGACATGC
>NW_005054729.1:51179-62824 GCF_000277835.1 Geospiza fortis | reverse complement strand
CAACTTGGGTGTTTCACCCCACAGACACTTTTGGCTGGCTGGGTGTGTGGTGTTTCACCCCACAGACACTTTTGGCTGGCTGGATGTGTGGTGTTTCACCCCACAGACACTTTTGGCTGGCATTGTGTATGTATGGTAAGCACAAAGGCAGTGGCCACGTTAGAAGCAGGATCATAGGTGAAATTTGCTATAGTCTGCTAGGATTGAACTTCTTTTCAAAATCAATTGCGTTATCAGAGGCAACTTTCTGAAAGGGAAAGGGGTGACTGGGGTGAGTCAGTCAGCCCTGACCTTCTCGCTGCTTGCAGAAAATGATGAAGGACAACAACCTGGTGAGGCACCTGGACGCCTGTGAGACCATGGGCAACGCCACGGCCATCTGCTCGGACAAGACGGGCACGCTGACCATGAACCGCATGACCGTGGTGCAGGCCTACGTGGGGGACACCCACTACCGCCAGATCCCTGACCCCGAGGCCATCCTGCCCAAAACCCTGGACCTCATTGTCCATGGCGTGGCCATCAACTCTGCCTACACCTCCAAAATCCTGGTGAGCTGCAGCACCAGAGCTTGGCTGTGTCCCGATGACTTGGGAGGGTACCAAGGCTGGACGGAGTTAAAGGGATAAAGTAGGGTTTGTTAAAATATAGTGAGAGTGACCTCAGAGCTGGTGGGGAAGGGCTGTCCCTGTCCCGTCACCTTGTCCCCTCTCCTGCCTTCAAGGATACACCTTGGGCAGTACAAGAGCCCGTCCGTGGCTCACCCAAGATGGACACCTGGTCACGAGTTTTCACACTTTTATTAAGTTTTGGTCCATGTCCATATTGGGGGTAATTGTCCAGTCACAGCAGTCCCATCCTCCCAGTTTGCTCTCCTCAATTCTCTGTTGTTTGCACATTTTGGGGCTGAAGCTGCAGCGGTGTCCTTGGTTCTGGGGCTGGAAAAGGATTCTTTGGTATAACTGAGCTGTGAGGAGAACGTGTGAAGTTCAGAGTCATATCCTAAGGCAGTACAGAGTCTGGAAAATAAAAAAGCTTAAACTTAAGGCATCATATATCCTAAGGCAGTACAGAGTCTGGAAAATAAAAAAAGCTTAAACTTAAGGCATCGTTCCATTCATCCTTCTATCCATCCTTCAATCCATCGTTCCATCCATCCTTCCATCCATCCTTCCATCCATCCTTCCATCCATCATTCCATCCATCCTTCCATCCATCATTTCATCATTCCACCCTTCTCCACACCTGGGTTTGGCATCCTTCATCATTTCTCCCTCCTTTCTGCAGCCACCAGAGAAGGAAGGGGGGCTGCCCCGCCAGGTGGGCAACAAGACCGAGTGTGCCCTGCTGGGCTTCGTGCTGGACCTGAAGCAGGACTACCAGGCTGTGCGCAACGAGGTGCCTGAGGAGAAGCTCTACAAGGTCTGGAACAGAGTAGAAATTTAGCAGGGTAGAAATCCATTTTGGATTTAGGTGAAATGTGCTGCTTTGAATTATTAAGTCTGGAGCTTGCTAGCATAGATGAAATGTGCTGTTTTAACTTGTTTGGGCTGTTAACTCTGCTGTGCTCACAAACTGCCTCAGCTAAGGAAAAAGAATGGGAACTCCCAAACTAAAAAGGGAGATAAGAGGGGCCCCTTGAATTTTGAAATGAAGGTGAGAGCCTAAGCTGAAGCTACAAGAGACTGACAGAGTGATCAGAGAGTTCTCTGTACAAGTTGTAACTTGAAACCAGTAAAATGAAAATACATAAACCTATAATGAATAGGACCTAGAGAACCTATTTGAACCTATAATGAATATACATAAACCTATAAGGAATAGGACCTACAGAACCTATTTGAACCTAAACCTATAATGAATAGGACCTATAGAACCTATATGAACCTATAATGAATATACATAAACCTATTGTGAAACTCTGCATATGTACAAGTAAGGGGGATAAAAAAGGATCAGGAATTCTCAGGGGGTGTCCTTTAGGAGGAACAATCCCCACATGCATCCAGGGCTGTAATAAACATACCAGCTTTACACGTTTAAAAGTTGTGGAGTTAAGTTTTGGGGTTTTTTTTCCCCCAAAAATCAGGTCTACACCTTCAACTCCGTGCGCAAGTCCATGAGCACCGTGCTGAGGAACAGCGGCGGCGGCTTCCGCATGTACAGCAAGGGCGCCTCCGAGATCATCCTGCGCAAGTAAATCCTGCTCCTGCCCCAGCCCCTGGGAATCCTGGGCATCCCACGGGGCAAGGGGGCATGGGGGTGGGTGCTGGGAGGTGCCCAGTGGGGTTTGGGGAAGCTGGAGGGAAAGGGGGTGTCCAGATGGAGTGCCAGGAATGGGTCTGGGAAAGTCAGAGGGTGCTGTGAAAAAGGGACGGCCCCTTTTTGTAGATGGGGTGCTGGGAATGTGCCAAGTAATTTTTGGGTGGGTTTGGGAAAGCTGGAAGGAGCTGTGGGAGGGGAATGCCCCCTTTTCTGTGGATGGGCTGCCAGGAATGTGCTGAGTGTTTTTTGGGTGGGTTTGGGCAAGTTGGAGGGAGTTGTGGAAGGGCAATGTGCCCGTTTTGGAAGTGGGGTGACAGGAATGTGCCAAGTGTTTTTTGGGTAGGTTTAGGAAATCTGGAAGGGACTGTGAAAAAGGGACAGCCCCTTTTTGTAGATGGGGTGCTGGGAATGTGCCAAGTGGTTTTTGGATGGATTTAGGAAATCTGGAGAGAGCTGTTAAAGGGGGCTGTATCCTTTCTATAGATGGGGTGACAGGAACGTGCTGAGAGTTTTTTGGGTGGATTTAGGAAATCTGGAGTGGGCTGTGAAAAAGGGACAGCCCCTTTTTTGTGGATGGGGTGCCATGAATGTGACAGTGCCTCACTCACCTCCCGGTCCCCTCAGGTGCACCAAGATCCTGGACAAGAATGGCGAGCCGCGGGTGTTCAAGGTGAAGGACAGGGACGAGATGGTGAAGAAGGTGATCGAGCCCATGGCCTGCCACGGGCTCAGGACCATCTGCCTGGCATTCCGGGACTTCCCTGCGGATGCAGAGCCCGACTGGGACAGTGAGAACGAGATCCTGTCTGACCTGACGTGCATTGCCGTGGTGGGGATCGAGGATCCCGTACGGCCCGAGGTACCAAATCCCCCCTGGCCTGTGCTGTTCCCGGCCCTTTTCCTGCTGCTCAGGGCTGGGATCCTCTCAGGAATTCCAGCAGTTCCTCTGTGCCCATCCCTGATGTGCCCCCAAGGAATTCCAGCAGCTCTTCAGTGCTCCCAATGTGTTTAAAAAAAAGCCTGGACATGGCACTTGGTCTGGTTGAGGTGTTAGGGCACAGGTTGGACTCGATGATCTTAGAGGTCTCTTCCAACCTCATTCTGTGATTCTGTGAATTCCATCAGCTCCTCTGTGCCCATCCCTGATGTGCCCCCAAAGAATTCCAGCAGCTCCTGTGTGCTCATCCCTGATATTCTCCCAAGGAATTCCAGCAGCTCTCCCTGCTGTTCCCCCAAGGAATTCCAGCAGCTCCTCTGTGCCCATCCCTGCTGTAGGCATTTCTCTCCCATTTTTTGGACAAAACAACACCATGGCAGCGTGTTCCCACCCAAAATTCCCAATCCTTGGGGTCTGTGCTGCACCAAAGGTGGATGGAAACAGCCAGGAAGAATCCCTGGGCTCCTGGAGCTGGTTTTCCCTCTGAGCTGTGTGCTGGGCTAATGCAATAATGCCCCATCCCTGCCTCTGGATGCAGTCTGGAGCTCTCCCCCTGCTCTCCTGGTCCCTGATGAGACGTTCAGAGATCTGGGAATTGCATTACAGATCCCCTGGCTGCAGCAGCTCTGGAGGCTCCTGATTCGATTTGCTCATTGCTCACTCCAATTTCCTCTCTCCCCTGATGGATAAACCCATTAGTGGGGTGGGAGGGGATGAAATTCCGGCTTTTATGGACGGCCTGGCCATGCCTCGGCACCCAGGGAAGTGACAGTGAGGTGGCAGCAAGGTGGCAGTGAGGTCCCTTCACTTTGGAAAGGAGGAAAGGCTTCATGGGGCTGTGAGCAAAGGGTTGGGAATTCCTTGGAGGTCCCAGAGCAGGGACCTGCCCTGTCCTGGTGTCTCTGCTGGATCCAGGAGAGCCGTGGGAGCCCCTGTCCTGTGACAGTGAGGTGACAGTGAGGTGACAGCAAGGTGGCAGTGAGGTCCCTTCCCTTTGGGGTGGCAGATACAGCTCCCCCACCCCTCCAGAGCCCTCTCCAGATCCTTTTAGGGACGAGGAGCTGCCTCACTCGCGGTGTTCCCAGTGCCAACCCCGTCCCTGTCCTTGTCCCCAGGTGCCAGATGCCATCCTGAAATGCCAGCGTGCAGGCATCACCGTCCGCATGGTGACAGGGGACAACATCAACACTGCCCGTGCCATCGCCACCAAGTGTGGCATCCTGCTGCCCGGGGAGGACTTCCTGTGCCTCGAGGGGAAGGAGTTCAACCGCCTGATCCGCAACGAGAAGGGAGAGGTGGGAGAGCTCGGCCCTGCGTGGGCAGGGAGGCTTCTGCAGCTGCCAAAACCCCGAATCCTGAGGGGTTCCCTAAATCCTGAGGGGTTCCCTAAATCCTGATGGATTTCCTAAATCCTGAGGGATTTCCCAAATCTCAAGGGGTTTCCCAAATCCTGAGGGATTTCCCACATCTCAAGGGGTTTCCCAAATCCTGAGGGGTTTCCCAAATCCTGATGGGTTTTCCAAATCCTGATGGGTTTTCCAAATCCTGATGTTATTTCCCAAATCCCAAGGGGTTTCCTAAATCCTGATGGGTTTCCCAGATCCTGAGGGGTTTTCAGGATCTTGCTGGGTTTTCCAGTTCCTGCTGGATTTTCCAGATCCCAATGGGTCTGGAATGGGTTTTCAGAATCTTGCTCGGTTTCCCGAATCCTGCTGGGTTTTCAGGATCTTGCTGGGTTTCCCAAATCATGCTGAATTTCCCAAATCCTGCTGGGTTTTCCTCATTCCCTTGCATAAGGAAGCTGCTGGATTGCTCAGCAGTGTTTGGGGTGAAGCCTCTGTCCTGTCCCAGTTGGGATTTGTTCTCTTGTGGGACAGAAGATTCCTGGGGTGGAATCACTTCCCTTTTTCCTGGTCCTGCAGGTGGAACAGGAGCAGCTGGACAAGATCTGGCCCAAGCTGCGGGTGCTGGCACGCTCCTCGCCCACGGACAAGCACACCCTGGTGAAAGGTGGGCACTGCCCTCCCCAGGGGCTCCTCCCTCGAGTTTTTCCAGCCTGATCCAGGCTGGGATCCTTCCCTTGGAGTTTAATTTCTTGTTTCCACCACAGGAATCATCGACAGCACCGTGGGTGACCAGAGGCAGGTGGTGGCTGTGACAGGGGACGGGACCAACGATGGCCCAGCCCTGAAGAAAGCAGATGTTGGGTTTGCCATGGTAGGGGCCAGCCTGGGGGTTTTCCTTTGCTCCATGGGATTGCTACCAGACCATGGAAACTCTTTTCCAAATCTGTGGGATGGATTAAAAACCCAAAAAGGGATTTTATTAGGGTGTTGGGTTTGAGTCTGAGCTGCGTAGGGCTGTGAGAAAGGGGTTGGGAATTCCTTGGAGGTCCCAGAGCAGGGACCTGCCCTGTCCTGGTGTCTCTGCTGGATCCAGGAGAGCCATGGGAGCCCCAGGATTTGGTTTTCCCTGCAGCTTTTCACCCCAATTCCAGGCACGGGAATTGATTTATGGGGGAAAACTCCAGTTTGATACCTTTTTATTCTGTCTGAAAGGAGCAGGGGAATAAACCTGTTGTTTTAAACAGATTCCCTGTGGATTAATTTAGGGACATGAGCAGGAGCTGGATGGGGAGCAAACGAGAGATTTTAGGGAAATGTTTTTAGGGATGTGCTGAACATCCAAACACAATTCCAGAAGCAGGGAAGGCTGTTCCCCTAAACCCCCTGCCCTGCAGCAGGCAGGGATTTCCCCTTTGAGGAGGGATTGGGATCTGGGGAATCCAGGAATGGGCTCGTTTTGGGCAGGGCTTGGAATTCCTGCATGGAATTCCTGCGGGGCGAGCGCCTCGCTGTGCCGGCTCCGGGAAGCGCAGCCCAGCCCGCTGCCCTGGAATTCTGACAGGGATTTTTGGGGATTTTGGGGAAGCTGCGGGGCTGCTCTCAGCCCAGGGCCAGGGCAGAAACCTCTGGGCTGAGCTCTCCCTCCCTTGGGCTCCCAACAGAGGTGCCCAGCCCGGGATGGAGCCAATCCCTGGTATGAGGAGGGAGCTGTTTCCCAGCTGTTTCCCAGCTGTTTCCTGTCTGATTTCCAGCTGTTTTCCTGTCTGTTTTCCTGTCTGTTTTCCAGCTGTTTCCTGGCATTTTCCCAGCAGATTTCCAGCTTTTTTTCCAGCTGTTTCCCAGCTGTTTCCAGTCTGTTTTCTGTCTGTTTCCTGGTGTTTTCCCAGCTATTTCTCAACTGTTTCCCAGCCATTTTCCAGCTGTTTCCTGGTGTTTTCCCAGCTGTTTCCCAGCTGTTCTGCGCCATGACTCTGTCTGGGGAAGCTGCGCTGCCTCAGAGCCTTTCCCTGAAGGCTCTGGAGCTCTGCTGCCCCTGCCAAGCAGGGATTGGCACCAGCTCCAGGGGCTTTTCCTGCTGGGCACATCCCTGGCACGCAGCAGAGCCAGGCAGGGCCGTGACTCACCCCTGGCTTTGTCCCCAAGGGCATCGCGGGCACGGACGTGGCCAAGGAGGCCTCGGACATCATCCTGACCGACGACAACTTCACCAGCATCGTCAAGGCCGTCATGTGGGGCCGCAACGTCTACGACAGCATCTCCAAGTTCCTGCAGTTCCAGCTCACCGTCAACGTGGTGGCCGTCATCGTGGCCTTCACCGGTGCCTGCATCACCCAGGTGAGCTCACCTGGGCAGGTGGGACACAGGAAGTCTCAGAGAAAAGAAGAAATATCTTAGGGAGTGTTTTAGGAAGGTGTTAAGTACCCCAAAGTGATTTTGGAGAAGTTTTCAGGAGGAGAGCGAAACAAAGAGAGAACAAAGGTTTATTTTGGTGGCATGACTGTTCTCCCCCTCAGGACTCCCCCCTGAAGGCCATGGAGAAAAGGAGAAATTTTTAGGAAGGTGTTAAATACCCAAGAGTGATTTTGCAGAGGTTTTCAGGAGGAGAGCAAAACAAAGAGGGAACAAAGGTTTATTTTGGTGGTGTGACATGTTTTTCTCCCCTGAAGGCTGTGCAGGGAGCTTGGAGAAAAGGAGGAATGTTTGGGAATGCTTTAGGAAGCTGTTAAATATCCAAGAGTGATTTTGCAGAGGTTTTCAGGAGGAGAGTGAAACAAAGAGGGAACAAAGGTTTATTTTGGTGGTGTGACTGTTCTCCCACTCTTTACCTGCAGGACTCTCTCCTGAAGGCTGTGCAGGGAGCTTGGAGAAAAGGAGGAATGTTTGGGAATGTTTTAGGAAGGTGTTAAATACCCAAGAGCAAGTCTTGAGAGGTTTTCAGGAGGAGAGTGAAACAAAGAGGGAACAAAGGTTTATTTTGGTGACCTGACACCTTCTCCTCCCTCAGAACTCCCCCCTGAAGGCCGTGGAGAAAAGGAGAAATATTTGGGAGTGTTTTAGGAAGGCGTTTAATACCCAAGAGCGATTTTTGAGAGGTTTTCAGGAGATGAGTGAAACAAAGAGGGAACAAAGGTTTATTTTGGTGGCATGACACATTCTCCCCCCTCAGGACTCTCCCCTGAAGGCCGTGCAGATGCTGTGGGTGAACCTGATCATGGACACGTTCGCCTCGCTGGCGCTGGCCACGGAGCCGCCGTCGGAGTCGCTGCTGCTGCGCAAACCCTACGGGCGCAACAAGCCGCTCATCTCCCGCACCATGATGAAAAACATCCTGGGCCACGCCGTCTACCAGCTCACCATCATCTTCACCCTGCTCTTCGCAGGTCAGCCGCAGTGCCAGAGTGTCCTGGGAGGGAGGGGAGAGGGGAAGGTGGAATGGAAAGGGAAAAAAGGAAAGGGGGAAAAAAGGAAAAGGAAAAGGAAAAAAGGAAAGGGAAAAAAGGAGAAAGAAAGGAGAAGGGGAAGGAAAAAAGGAAAAGGAAAGGGAAAAATGGAAAAAGAAAGAGAAAAGGAAAGGGAAAGGAGAAAATGAAAGGAAAAAAGGAAAGGAAAAGGAGAAAAGGAGATGGAAAAAGGAGAGGAAAAGGGAAAGGGGGAAAGGAAAGGTTTTTTCTTTTTTTCTTGGTTTCTATTGGTTTTGCTGTTGGTTTTTCTTTCTTTCTTGGTTTCTATTGTTTTTTTTTCCTATTGTTTTTTCTTTCTTTCATGGTTTCTATTGGTTGTTTCTATTGGTTTTTCTTTCTTTCTTGGTTTCTATTGGTTTTTCTTTCTTTCTTGGTTTGTATTTTGGGACATTTTGGTCATTTTACATCAATAACCTTGGTAGAAAATTCATTCGGTGTAAACACGGATCCTCTTCTCAAACTTCTCTCTGTCTCTCAGAAATGCTGTAAAACCTCTCCCACATCTTCCCTTCTCCAAATCCCCTTTTTTTCTCCTGCTCAGGGGAGAAGTTTTTCGACATTGACAGCGGCCGGAATGCGCCCCTGCACTCTCCCCCTACCGAGCACTACACCATCGTCTTCAACACCTTTGTGATGATGCAGCTCTTCAACGAGATCAATGCGCGCAAGATCCACGGCGAGAGGAACGTCTTCGAGGGCATCTACCGCAACCCCATCTTCTGCTCTGTGGTGCTGGGAACCTTCTTCGCCCAGGTGACCCCAGCATGGGCGTTTTGCTTTGTTCCACTGGGATTCCGTTGCTTCCAGTTTGCTCCATGGGTTATTCCGCGTGGGTTATTCCACTTTGCTCCATGGGTTATTCCATGTGGGTTATTCCATGGCTTCCATTTTGCTCCATGGGTTATTCCACATGGGTTCCACTTTGCTCCATGGGTTACTCCATGGCTTCCGCTCTGCTCCATGGGTTATTCCACATGGGTTATTCCATGGGTTATTCCATTATTCCACTTTGCTCCATGGGTTATTCTACATGGGTTATTCCACATGGGTTCCACTTTGCTCCATGGGTTATTCCATGTGGGTTATTCCATGGGTTATTCCACTTTGCTCCATGGGTTATTCCAAATGGGTTATTCCGTGGGTTATTCCGCTTTACTCCATGGGTTATTCCACGTGGGTTATTCCATGGCTTCTGCTTTGATCCATGAGTTATTCCACATGGGTTATTCCATGGGTTATTCCACATGGGTTATTCCATGGCTTCCACTTTGCCCTGTGGATTATTCCACTGGGATTGCTTCCAGACCATGGAAACTCTGATTTAGTCCAAATCTATGGGATGGACTAAAAACCCAAAATCCCAGCCTGGGTGTGAGGTCCCTGCTCCTTGCTGGTGTCCCATAAGTTTTCCAGTCTGGATAAGAGGTCTTTGCACCTCTCTGGTGTTCCACAAAATTCCCAGCCTGGAAGTGAGTGAGGTCCTTGCTCCTAAAATTCCCAGCCTGGATGTGAGGTCCTTGCTCCTCTTGTAATCCCAGGAGAGAGGGAAGGGTGTGCCCCAAGGGGACCTTTCCGTGCCCAGGGTGTGACTCTTGTCTCCTGTGCTGCAGATCATCATAGTGGAGTTTGGTGGGAAGCCCTTCAGCTGCTCTGGGCTCACCCTGACCCAGTGGTTCTGGTGCATTTTCATCGGAGTGGGAGAGCTCCTGTGGGGCCAGGTAAGGGCCAGCCCCAAAATCCTGCCCCATCCTTCCCTCCCTGCCCTTGGTCTCCCTGGTTTTTCTCCAGGGCAGCTCTTTAGGAAAGTGTTTAGGATGGGGCTGATGCCCCTCCCCACCCCAGCAGCAGGAGAGGGACACACCCAGCAGTGACAGGGACATTCCTGGTGTCCCCACTGGGTCCTGGCAGCTCCCCATGGCTGGTGGCACTGGAGCTGATGCCTTGAGAAGGTTGAGCTAGAACAGAGGCCAGACAGAGCTAAGGAATAAAGCAGGGATTTATTAGAAGGATCTCCTCAATGGATCCACCTTGGGCAGCACAAGAGCCCAGCCAGGGCTGCACCCAAGATGAACCAAAATGGTCACAAAATGAACCCAAGATGAACCCAAAATGGTTACAAAATGGACATGTGGTCACGGGGTCTCTCACTTTTATAAGTTCTACTCCATTTGCATATTGGAGTTAATTGTCCAATTCCAGCTTTAGGTTATGAAGTCCCATCCTTCTTGTTTCTCTCTTCAGTCCATGTTGTTAATGCTTTTGGGCCTAAGATTTTGATAATTTGAAATTTGGATCATAGAGAAGGAATTGTTTTGTGTCCCTACTCTGTGAACAGAGCTCACCAACCCTTCCTACAAAGCTCAGACCCGCACACTAGAGCAGCACAGAATCTAAAAACCCCAAAAGCTAAACCCTGAGGTATCCCCACCACCTCAGGCTAAGTCCCTGCTGTGTCCCTGCCTGTCCCCAGGTGATCTGCACCGTGCCAACGAGCCACCTGAAGTTCCTGAAGGAGGCTGGGCACGGCATCACCAAGGAGGAGATCCCCGAGGAGGAGCTGCCCGAGGACGTGGACGAGATCGACCACGCGGAGATGGAGCTGCGGCGGGGGCAGATCCTGTGGTTCCGGGGCCTCAACAGGATCCAGACCCAGGTACTGGGGGGCAGCAGGGCTGGGGGGGCTCTGCCTGCTGTGTCTCCTCCTCTCTCTCCCCCCCTGCAAGGGTTCTGTCTGCAGAGAGGTGACAGCTGCTGCTCGCAGGATGCCATCGCCTCCCGGGCCAGGCTTCCACCTGTGCCATTGAAGGGAGTCGGGATAACCTGGATTTTGGGATAGCTGGGGCCAGGATAACTTGGATTTTGAGTCAGCTGGGGCCAGGATAACTTGGATTTTGGGATAGCTGGAGATGGGGGGAGGCTCTTCTGCTGCAGGCACTGTGCTGCTGGTCAGCAGGAGGATGGATGTGCCACTGACGGTCAAATCGGCAGCACAGGAGGCTGTGAGGGGAGCACAGAGCCCCCCAGGCTCTGCCCTGCTCTTGCTGAGCTGCTGGGTCACCTCTGTCCCTCCTCTGTGACAAACCAACGGGGACAGGGGCTGGGGCAGAGTTAACTTCCCTTCTCTGAGCTGTCACCTCCACAGTGTCACCTCGATGGCCTCAAGGTGAAGCTCAGCCTCGGTTCCTGGCTGGTTGTGAGCGCCGAGGGGCAGCTGGGCTGTGTGGGGGTAACCAGAGCTTCACTGACATGAGGAACGTGCTGGGAGCATCCAGGCTCTCCTGGAAGTGGTGCAGATGTGCTGGAAATCCGGGAGCTCTGCAGGGCTGCAGTGCCAGAGGTGCCCCTGGGGCTGAGCCTGGAGCTTCCCGGGTGTTTCCCTGTGCTGGAGCTGAGATGAGCTCCTGCCACGTGAGAAATGGGCGCTGGCACATCCTGGAGCTTCTTTGGGGTCCAACCTGAGCATTGGGGGGGCTCCTGTCCCCGTTTGGGGTATGTGAAAAGGGCACAGGGGAGAAGAGGGACATCAGAGTGGGGCAGGAGTGAAGCCATGTGTGAAACACCTGCCCAGCCAGAGCTGGGGCTGGAGGAGGTACCCAGAAGGTGCCACAGGGCTGGCTGGCATCACCCAGCCACACA
>NW_005054729.1:49401-51116 GCF_000277835.1 Geospiza fortis | reverse complement strand
CACCAGCAGCTGCTGCATCCCCAGCAGCCCTGAGGCCTGGCAGAGGGGCTGGGACAGCTCCTGCTGCCACGGGGGCTGTGGGGAGCCCGTGGAGTGTCCCCACAGTGGCCCCACAGGGCTGAGGCACCAGGAGCCCTTCCCCAGCAGCTGCCCACTCGCACTCTGCCCACCCTCTCTGTCTCTCTCTGCTCCTCCTGCAGATTTTTGGATAACCCCAGGTGTTTCCTCTGCCACTGCCTCCCACCACAGCCCTTTCCTGGTGGGGGAATCGACTCTGCTGCTCTGGGAAGGGCAGAGCTGGACACTCTCTCTGCTCCAACAGCAAACCCCACATGGGTTTCGGGGAGTGTGGGGTGGGCTTTTTCCTCCTTCCTCCTCCTCTTCCTCTCCTCTCCATCCTCCTCCTTCCTTGCTGTCTGTCTGTCTGCCCGCCCTCCCCTGTCCCCTGTCCCTGTCCCTGTCCCTGGCCAGGTGTCGCTATCTCACTCTCTGGTTCTTTGCAGATGGACGTAGTTTACACATTCCAGACCGGCGCCTCCTCTTTGCAGGGAGCCCTCAGGAGACAGCCTTCCATCGTGAGCCAGCACCACGATGTAAAAAATGTTTCTAGCCCAACCCATGTAGCTCTTTCCTCCGTCAATTCCACTCCCACCACTTCTGCTGTTGCTGCTGCTGCATCTCCTCCTGCGGGCAGTGAGTGATGGTCTATTACAATGCATGACTTTAATGAGCACACAGAGCACCTGCACCCCCCTAACCCCGCCTGCTCTCTCTCCCTCTCAGCCTTGACTCTCACACTCAGTCCCAAACCTGAAGGATGGGGCGGGAAACCCTTCAAAACCCCAGGTTTTTTTTTTATGCTGTTAACAAAGTTATGAACCTTTCTGGTCCTTTTCCCCCCCCAGTTCCTTGTTGCTTCCTCCAGTTTTACGTCTTCTCCTCCTTTGCAGGGCTGGTGTTTGTGTCCACCCTCCTCAGGGTGGGCAGAAATTGGCAGTTCTTGCTCAAAACCCCCAAGTTCACAAGCATTGCTGGGAGGAGGGCATGGCTGAGCCCAAATCCTGCTGGTTCTTCCCACTGGCCAGCCCTGGGACACCCCAGGGATGGGCAGAGGAGCTGCTGAAAATCTCTTCTGGAGGCAGAGTGGCTGCTGGGACTGTCCCCAAGGAGGGACAAACAGGATTTGCTCCTGCCCTGGGTGCTGCCTGTGGCTCAGCTGGTGACACCTCGGGGCTGCTGTCCCCCTCTCTGTCCCCACCTGGGGACTTGCATGGCCTGGGGACATCTCTGTGCTGCCCTGGGGAGCCGGAGGATCCTCAGTGCCCACCTTGCTCTGCACACTCTGGATCCCAGGGTGTGCAGACACTGCTCTGCATGGAAATGGGCATGGAAAACAATTCCTGCAGGATCCCAGTGGGAATTCTGGGTCCTGGATCTGGCACTGGGTCTCCAGACCCTAATAAAAGCCCTCTCTGTGTTCATCACAGGCTGCTCTGCACATGCTGGATCCCAGGGTGTGCAGACACACAACTGTGCATGGAAATGGGCACGGAGGCCACATCCCTGCTGGATGCCAGTGGGAATTCTGGGTCCTGGATCTGGCACTGGGTTTTCAGACCCTAAAAAAGGCCCTGTCTGGTGCAGGGCTCTCTCTCTCTTGTTCATCACAGGCTGCTCTGCACATGCTGGATCTCAGGGTGTGCAGACACACAACT
>NW_005054729.1:40401-49238 GCF_000277835.1 Geospiza fortis | reverse complement strand
ATTCCTGCTAGAAATCCATGGGAATTCTGGATCCTGGCTTTCCAGGGCCCCCAAAAAAGGCCCTGTCTGATGTAGAACCCTCTGTGTGTTCGGTGTTGGGGCTGGTGAGCACGTGGCCGTGGGTTCTGTCTGCAGGCTGGGAGCAGGGAATGTGGCTCTGCTGGATAATTGGCTTTTTTATTGCACAGTCACTTATCCCCGTTCTCCTCTGATTAGAGAAATACCCTCGGTGACTTTCTGGAGAGCTTTCAGGCTCTGCTGTTTATGCACTGTGGGGGAGGAGAGAGAATTTGGGATAATTTTGTTTTCTCTCTGTTTAGCTGACTCTGAGGCTGGCAGCTGATTGGGTTTAACCCCAGCGATTCTGGAGCAGCACAGCTGCCTCCTGCTCCTGCCTGCATCTGGGAAAACCTCCAGGATTTTCTGATGGAATAAAATCTGCTTAGAGGGGCTCAGAGCAGAGGGTTTGCATGGGTGGGGATGAGACCAAAATGCAGCTTTTTTGCAGTCTGTGGATCCATTTTGCAGTGAGGGAATAGAAAACTTGGCTAGCTCATGCAAACTTCACCAGGGGCTAACCCAGGTCTCCAAATTTCCTGCTGTTTTCTTGCCTGGATTTCTCTTGTTTCCCTCTGCTGCTTCCCTCTCTCCCAAAGCTCCTCTTCCCTCCACACAGATCCGTGGTGTCCCTCTCCCGTGGATGAGTTGTTCCAGGGCTGGATTTGCTGTGTCCCTCCTGGAGCTGCTGGAGAGCTCTCAGGAATCCATGGTCAGGTTTTGGCAGAGCCCAGCTGCTCCCGCTGGGAATTCTGCCCTGGGCAGAGCCAGGGGCACGGGATGACATCCCGAGGGGCTCTCACCCAGCACGTGGAGGTTTCACGTTCCACAGGAATCGATCCCAAGCCTGGAGGTTGCATTTGGAGCTTCCAGGTGGAGAGGAGGCGGGAGGAGCCGGCCGTGGGAGGGAGGGGCGGCTCCCGGCTGGGATTCAGCTCTGCTGGCGCTGCCTGCCTCATTCAGAACACATTTCCTCCCCGTTCCCTTCCTTTGAGAGGGAACAGCTGAATTCATCTCGCAGCAGGTGATGGAGAAGGGAGGAAAATCTGAGGGAAGCTGCAGCAGGAGCTCCTTAATGGGGGCTGAGCAGGAGACTGAGCACAGATTGCCTGGAATTGCTCCAGGGAGCACTCCCTGCTGCTCCTGGCAGTGCTGGACAAATCTCCAGGGCTCTGGAGGTGATTCCTTGGGAGAGGAGATCTCCTGGTCCCACACGAGAGAGAGAGGCTTCTGTGGAGCTGCCTCTGAATCTGAATTTTAGATGCCACCACCTCGTGGCTGTGACAGTTCCTCGTTTCTCCTTGGCCACCTTCTGGTGGTTGTGACAGTCCCTGGGTCTCCTTGGCCACCACCTCGTGGCTCTGGCAGTCCCTGGGTCTCCTTGGCTTGGTGGGATTGTTCTCCTTGGTTCAGTTGGTGTTTTAGGGCTCAGGATTTGCTGATCTCAAGTTGTGGCTGATGTGACAGATGATCAGTCTGAGGTGGCCCCGGTGGTGTCCCTTGTCCTGTGTGTTCACCTGAATTGATCCAAGGTCATCAGTGTGCAAATCCAGCTCCAAATTGGTTCCCAGCTCCCTCAAATTCCCATTTTTCCATGCCAGTGGTGCTCCAGGCTCATACAAAGCTCCTTCCATGGGGCCAGAGACTGAGCACAACGACTGAGATTGCTCCAGGGAGCCTTCCCTGCTTCTCCCAGGGGTCTGGGAGAGGAGATCTGGTTCCACACGAGCTCTGCTCCATGGAGCTGAGGCTTTTGTTGCTTCCCTGGAACCCTGGCAGGGCCAGGATGTGACACTTGTCACCCACCTGAGCCCAAACCTGTGAGCTGGAAGGGTCTGAGGCTGGAATTCCAGAGGATCTGGAGGGAGCAGGGAATCCACTGTGCAGGTGTGTTCCCAGAGCTCTCCCTCGCAGTGCAGGGGAGGTGGCAGAGCCATGTCCTGGTGCTCTGGATCTCCTCCTTGAGCCTGGATTTCAGTGGAGCTGCCCCAGGAATGTGAAGGAATTCCTTCAGAATATCCAACAGAATCTGAATTGATCTCCAGCTCCAACAAATCCCCATTTTTAACTGCCTTTGGAAACCGCTGGGTCTCCTGCAGGTGCAGGGAAGGCTCCAGAGCTCCAGCAGTGTGGGGACCCCCACAGAGACCTGGACCTTCACCTGGATCCTCACAGCACCCACCTGGATCTGCTCCCAGGGGCTCCAGAAAAGCTGGAGACCCCTTTGGAAGCCTCACTGCTTTGCAGAGCTGTAGGAAGGACCCTCCCAACCCCACCCACGGCTCCCACAGTAGAGTTTGCCCCCGCTGTTTGCCTAACCCACCTCTTTTTGGAGCCGTAGTTCCCCCACCTCGTCCGTCCCTTGTCCTCGTGTCCGTCCGTCCACCCCGGGGCGCGCACACCCCCGCACCAATTTAACGACTAATTAACGCCTTGTGCCTTCCATCCATCCGGACTGGTGGTGTTGGGGTGGAGGTTTGGAGTCGTCCTGTGTCTTTTCTTGCAGCTTCTGAGGCTGGTGGGTCCCCAGCACCCCCGTAGTGCCTGACTCTGCCCCCAGTTCACCGTAGATGTCTCATTTTTGACCGAGCCTGTCTGTTCAGTGGTGATTTTGTCGCTGTGGTCGTGCCGTTGTTTTCTTTTTTTCGTTGTTGTTTGATGGTTGTCTCTCATCATTTATTTCACTTCCTCCCTCGAGCCCTGCTCTCTGGCAGCACCGCTGACCCTTTGTTTTTTCCTCCCCATGCCGCCCAGATCAAAGTGGTGAATGCGTTCCGTAGCTCCCTGTACGAAGGCCTCGAGAAACCCGAATCCAGAAGCTCCATCCATAACTTCATGACTCACCCAGAGTTCATCCTGGAGGAAGACGAGCCTCAGACACCATTCCTTGACGGCACCGAAGACGAGCCCGAGCCTGACGGACTCCAAAAGCGAGGTGGGGGCAGCCTGGGGGGCTCCACGGCCCTCAACAGGAACAACAACGCCGTGGACAGCGAGTTCAGCTTCCCCGAGCCCGGGAGCCCCTTCCACAGCCTGGAGACCTCTGTTTGACCTTAGAACTTGGAATTCCCCCTCCTCCTCCTCTTCCTCGTCCTTATCCACCTGGGCCCTGTGTGATCCCAGCACCAGTAACTGATCACACTGCTGCGGTCAAACTGTTCATGCCTGTATCATCAGCTGGGTTTTTTGGGGTTTTTTGGGGTGGGGTGGGGGTTTAATGTGTTTTTTCTTTTTTTTTTGGTTCATTTTGTTCTTTTTTTTTTTTTACCGTTATTTAGCAGTGGGAACCAGAGTACCACCACGCTGGGTGTTGGGAGAGGCTAAGCCAAAAAAAAACCAAACAAAAAAAACCCCAACCAATTGTGCATCTCCATCCCTGATTTTTCGTGGTACTCACCCAGGGGAAGCTGCCAGGTTCTTTCCTCTCCAAGAGTTGGGCTTTTCACTTGGAGTTTTCACTTTGGAAAAATGCATGTTCCAAGGAAATTCAAGTTGTTGTAGTCTTACACTCCCTCAGCCCGAAGGCTGGGGGTGCACTTGTGACTTGATTTTATTTTATTGTGGTTTTTTTTTTTCACATGTGGTTTTTAGGGGTTTTTTCTTCTAATGTTGGGGTTTGCTCTTTGCTTGTGGGATTTGCCCCCCTACCCCGTGGGAAGTGGGGAGGGGAAGTCACTGCTCCAGTGCAAAAGTTGAGGAATAAACTGAAAAATCCCAGCCAGGAGAAGGTGTTTACTCCAAGGTTCAGAGATCCAGGGATGCCCACCAGTCTTCCACCTTTGAAAAATGGTACCTGGGCTTCTTCCAGCTCCCCCTCTGTGTGTGCCCACACGTTTTTCTCTCTCTGTTTCCAAACTGGGAGATGAGAAATGAAGGGATAAATTCTGATTTTCCTGCAAAGGTGGAGGTGAAACTGCCAGGGAAGAGGTGAGGAGAGACCCCAGGTTGTGAGGGATGCAGCTTCTTCCTGAGGAATTCTCTAGGAATTCTCTTCTCCTCCTCTAGGAGAGGCCTCTCTGCTGCTCTTGGTCAGGGGGGAAACTCCTGGGGAGAGGATTTTTGCAGCTCTCCCAGCTCCTGCCCTCCAGAGCCGAGGGATTTTTGCCCTTTTTTCCGTGCCCTTGGGGTCCAGCACCCCTCAGCCTCACAGTGATCTGGGAGGAGGCTCCAGCCATGCCCAAAAGCTGTGGGAGGATGAGTGGGGACCTCCTGAATCCTGGGAGGGATCACCCCAGCTGTCTCATGGTGCAGTGGAAGGCAGGGATGCCCTTGGATGATCCCAGATTTTCCTGGAGGTTTGGTTTGGATGGCTGCAGGTCTCCCAGAGGAGGAGCTGCTGGAGGCTTGGCCTCACTTGGCTGCTTTTTTTGGAGCCCTTGAGCCCTGCCTCACCTCCAGCCCTGGGATAACCCAGTCAGAGTTCCTTTCTTTGGAGGTGGCTCTGGATTGTCCCTCTGGCCATCCCTGGAGCAGGAGGCAGGGCTTGGGCTTCTTCTCCTCCATCCCCTCCCCTTGAGCCCTGCCTCACCTCCAGCCCTGGGAACAACCCAGTGAGAGTTCATTTCCTTGGAGGTGGCTCTGGATTGTCCCTCTGGCCATCCCTGGAGTTGGAAGCAGGGCTTGGGCTTCTCCTCTTCCTGGGAGCCTCCCTGCTCTCCTCCATCCCCTCTGGCTGAGGGGAACAGAGAAAATGAGCTGGAAATGAGGCCATTCCCACCCCTGGATGGGAAAACCCTGGGATTCCAAGCCCTGAGGGGTTTTTTTGTGGTTTTTTTTTTGGGGGGAAGGCTGACTCTGGCTGGGTTCTCCTCCCCTGCCCCACCAGGAACGCACAGTGGAATCTCCCGTGCCTTGTCCGAGCACTGCCTGCAGCACCTCCTGCCACGCCAGGCCCAGATCTTTGCCAAGATTTAAGTGTTCCTTAAACCACAAACACAAACCAAGTGTCTCTGTGTCCTTCCCTGGGCTGGGAGGAGGAGGAGGGGAGGATGAGCTCCTTTTTCCCGCTGAGGAAAGGCCTTTATTCCAAAAATCCCAAATATCCTGAATATCCCCAGTGTCCCACCCTGGTACTGGCGAGCTGGGCTTTGTTCACTGCCAACAGCAAGAAGAAATTGCCACCACTGCCCGTCCCCAGTGCAAATTCAGTGTCCACCCCATGCCTGGCTCCTCCTTGCCTTCCTCCCCCATAAAAAAATAACCCAGGGGAGTGAGGGGATCTTGGGTTAAACACCAGGAAAAATAACACACACAAAAAAAAATCCCCAAACGAGGGGTGGTTGTGGGGTTTTGGTTCTGTGCTAAAGGTGACGTTGCTTAAAAAAAAAAAACAAAAAAAAATCACTTTTTCTATTTTAAATACTTGCAAAAAAAAAAAACAAAAAAAAAGAGAAGATATGGTGTTCTTACAAGCTTACATAAATATTTATTAAATACTTTTTGGGGGATGCACCAATTTTTTTTTCCTTTTGATATTTTTTTTAATACCTCAGACCTGTTGAAAAAAAAAAATAAAAAAAAAAAAAAAAAAAAAAAAAGAAAGACTCAAACCAACAACAACTTCAAGCCAACTTTGGAGGCTCTCAAAGTCACTCCCAGAAATCTGTGACTGGCAGGGTTTGCTACAAGGGTCTGGTCGTTCCTTTAGTTTCCTCTATTTTTGTCGTTCTAGTTTTCCATTTTAGGAGTGGGGGGAGGGAGAAATAATGCTATATAAATATTATGCAAAAAAGAAAAAAAAGAAAAAAAAAAAGAAAAAGAAAAAAAATCTAGTTTTCTTTAGCTCAGAAACTGATATTTTTACGTCAGCCATATGTATTTTGTTTAAAGAAAAAAAAGAAAAAAAAAGAAATCTCGTCCCGCCGCTGCTTGAGGGCAGTTGCAAGGGACACTTTAATTAATTCCGTGGATTAATTAATTCAGCCATCGGATGCCAGTCAGCTTCCTTTTCTCTGAGCAGCCATCTTTCTACTAGCCGTGAGTTGGATGACACAAATGGGGTTTTTTTTATATAAATATCTATAAATTATGTTGGTGTATGGCTGGTTGCTTCAAGTATAAATGTTTCTTGTGCAGATTTCCTGTAAAGTTTTGGTTTTTTGGGTTAAGTTTCAGTGATATCCTGGCAGCAGCTGACTCTTGGCTTAAGTTATTGAGGACATTACACAAAAAAAAGAAACAAAGAGATTTGGGGGAGATTGGTGCTCCAAAAACAAAGGCATGGTCAGCGGCACGGACTTTTGGGGACTTTCTACAACATGCCTTGACTAGCGGGAGATATAAATATCCATATAAATATATATTGTTATGAATAATTTCTGGTTTTTTTGCTTTGTTTGAACTGCCACGAGTGCGCGCGGAGCAGGGGAGGGCCGGCGCCGTGCCCGCCAGGAAGCGAAGCCACCCCCTCCCTCCTCCTTGTGATCAACTTGCCTTGGAATGCTTTGTTATTAAAACACTCTGAACATCCTTCTGCATCCAGTTCTTGATCCCAGCAGGGCGGATTTGCGGATTTTCCGTGGATTTTCTGTGGATTTTCCGTGGAATTGGCGGATTGGTACCAAAGACACCGCGGCCTGTGCGCGGCTCGCTGGCCAGGCAGCTCTTGAGGTTTTCTCCTGCTGAGGTTTTTATGATTTGCACAGGGAGAAGGGTGTGGGGAGGGGGTTTAATTTCTTTTTTTTTTTTCCCCCAAAGGTTTTCCGTGCAATAAAGTGAAATTTTCCAAGCGATCTCAAGAAGGAAATAAACTAAACTGTGTTTGAGCATGGGCGGCCTTTTCCCCCTCACAGCCCCAGGCCTGGAGGCCTCAGCTCCTCTCTGAGGGGGAAAAAAACCTGAGCTGGGAAAAAATCCCATCCCAAATGCCCAAAGGGCATCTCCAGGTGCCACTGCCAGCTCCTGGCACCCTCTGGCACCACCTGAGAAGGTTTTTGTCCCTCTGTGGGGGACACCTGGGCCTGCATGGCTTCTGCTCCATCCCCAACCCCGCTGAGCCCAAAACGCCTCCTGCACCCCCAAATCTCCCCTGGGGACATAGGGATGTGGGGGAACCATTTTCCTTCTCCTTTTCCTGCTCCTTTTCCTGCTCTTTTTCCACCCAAACAGGATTTTTTCCCCCCAAACAGGGATTTTGGCATTTCTTCCTCTCCAGCATCCCCCCTGTCACCCCAACTCTGCTCTCCCCAAACTCCCCAATTTTCATCCAGCAAAACCCATGGTTTAAACTGCCTTTAGTTTATTTCCTCCCCTTCAATAAATATATATATATATACAGTCTGAACTCAACATTTATGTGTGTGTATATATATTTATCCAACGTTCTCACGAAACAAAAAAAACTTTCTTTTGAAGAAGGCACGTGGAGCCGAGTTTTTCTTTTTTTTTTCCAGTAACTCAGTATAATAAGCACTGGTATTTTTGTATAAAAAAAGGGAGAGAGAAAAAAGAAAAAAAAAAAAACCAAAATACAAAACAAAAGACTGAATATTATGTGGTATGCATGACATTAAAAAACAAAACAATGGTGGTTTCAAAGCAATATGTACCCTGGTGTGTTTGCCATATCCTAGAGTCCAGCTTAAAGTGCACCTGATCTGTATTGCATTTTGATATTAATCTCTATGTACAATGTTTTGCATGTAATTTATATGGATCTTGGGAGAAAAAAAAAAAAAGAATCTGAATGAATTGTCCGTTGGCTTCTTCTGAGATAACAAACTCCAAGCAGAGCTAAAACTCCAAAATGGAAGCAGCAGAGTGCTTGAGGGGTGGGAAAAGGGGGTGCAGTAAGAAAAAAGAAATGAAGAGGGAGAAGGGGAATGGTTTGGAATCAATAAAGGTTTTGGCTGTTGAGCAGAAATGATGCATCCAGAGAATAAAATGTGTAACTGTGCCATGCTCCGTGTGTCCGGCAGCTCGGGGGGTCTGTCCCAAACCCTCCCCAGGAATGGCTCCAGTGGGGTGGAAATGGATGGGGAAGCAACCCAAACTCCCCTCATTGTGGGGTTTCTGTCATTTCATTGATTATTCTTCCATAATCTGCAAGCAAAATGCCCAAATTGCTGCCAAATGCTACCAAAATGGTGCTGCTGGGCTGTGAGGGGCTGCCCTGGGTTAATAATTGGTATAGACCAATGTGTGGTATTCATGTTCTCTGAAAAGAGAGACAAAATTCTCCCTCCCAGGATTTTTCCTGCGGAAGGCAGCAAGAAGCTTTTGGCTGTTGAGCAGGAATTATTACATCCAGATAATAAAATGTGTAACTGTGCCGTGCTCCGTGTGTCCGGCAGCTCAGGGGGTCTGTCTGTCTGTCCCAAACCCTGCCCAGGAATTCACATCCCTGAGGGGGCGTGAGGGAGGGGATGGCACCTGGGAGTGGGGACCATTCTGGGGACATCGGGGGGAATTTCCTCACGGAAAGGGCGGTCAGGATTTGGAAGTGGCTGCCCAGGGAGGTTTGGAGTCTCCCTCACCCCTGGAGGTGACAAGGAAGGACTGGACGTGGCACTGAGGGCTCTGGAACAGGTGGATGATCTGGGAGGGATTTTCCAACGTAAACTCTGTGAGAAGAGGGCAGGATGGAGAAACACGGCTATGTTGGCTTCACAGGGAGAAGATGTGTCCCTTTCTGGACGACTTTTAAAACGTGGGGAAGCAAAAAAAACCACAACAAAATCCACCCCCGCTCCGCCCCAGCCGCCCGCCCGCCCTTCACCCGTCGGGGGGGTGAAGCCACTTCCGGCCGCCATCTTGGCAGCGGGGGCCCTCCTCCACCCGGG
>NW_005054729.1:23313-39936 GCF_000277835.1 Geospiza fortis | reverse complement strand
AGGCGAGGGGGTGGTGCTGGCTCAACCCCGGCTCCTCCGCAAGGCCGCGCGGCCCCCGCGCTGTCCCCACAGCGGGAGGGGAACGCTGAGGGGCGAGGTGGAATTAGAGGGGAATAAAGCCGGCATTATATGGGAATAAAACCGGGATTATGTGGGAATAAAGCCGGGGTGAGGTGGGTTTTGTACCCCCGGGGTTTTGGGGAGGGGGAGCTGCGTGCCCGGGGTAGGCCCGAGGCCTTTCCTTAGCGCTCGTCCCCTCTCCAAACTGGCGATCCCGGCTCAGGTATTTTCTAAATCTCCTCATTTTTCACGTCAAACCTCCTTTTTTTCCTGTTGTAGCAACGCGTCTGAGGGGCATTTCTAACGTAGTCACCTCATTCCCTAAAGGAACTTCAGGAGCTGAGTAACTCTGGATGCAGCCGGGCTGAATTCCTCCCGGAGGTTGTTAAAAACAACGCGAATCCGTGAATTTTTGGGGTGTTTTTCTTATTTTTTAAAGGTTATTCCTCCCGGAGGTTGTTTAAAAACAACGCGAATCCTTGAATTTTTGGGGTGTTTTTCTTGTTTTTTAAGGGTTCTGCTTTCTGACGTCGATTTTTGTTATGGAAACGCCAAAAAGAAAATTTTTTGTTGTCGTTGTTGTTGAAGGGATCAGAGCCTCCAGGTTATTCCCAGAATTGCACTCAGGGTCGCATTTCCTAAATAAATAAAACCCGGCTTTATTTGGCTGTAAAAAATAAAAAATAAATAGAAAGGAATAAAGGATTTTGGGGTTGAATTTGGGCACAGCTGAAGCAGAGCAGGAGGAGTTTTCCAGGAAAAAACTTCCTGGTGGTGTCATTTCCCAGCTCTAATGACATTTTTCCAAGGTGAAAAATCGAATCTTTTTGGGAAAATCGATTTTTTTTGAGATTTAAGATTCTTGTGAGGGGGAGAAATTGTCACAGGAAATTGCTGCCAGGCCTTGGGGTTGAGCTCAGAAATACAAAAAAAAAAAAAATGAAAATAAATTTGCTTTAATTATTCCTGTTTTATTCAAGAGTGGATGGAGCAGCTTCCCTTGGTTTGGGGTTGATTCCTGAGGAGGAAAAGCTGAAAGGGAGAGAAAAAATGGAGAAAAAATGGCTAAAAAGGGGTTAAAATGTGGAATTCCTGGTGCTTTTCCTTCTTTGTCACCTGATAAACAGGAAGTGAATCATCCAAGGAATTTAAGGCACAAATGAAGCAGCAGGAGAAGCTTTTCCAGGGAAATCTGGGGGTTTGAAATCCAAGAATTCCTCACAGGGAGGTGCAGGAAAACTTCTTTATTTTCCCTTTAAAAATAGAAAAGTTGTGTTGGTTTTTTGGCCTGCTTTTTGCTGACCCTCAGCTGCTGCATTTTTGATTTTTTTATAAATAATTGGAAAAAAAAATATTTGACCACAAAAATTTTCATTAATTTCATGAAAATTTTCACAAATTCTGGACAAAAAAGTGTTTAAAATTCTCATTAACTTGAATTCATTCAAGACCTGCTGAGTGCACCAGAGTTACTCATTTTTATTCAGATTCTTTTTTATTTACCAGTTGAAAATTCCACCAAAAAAAAAGGTTTTTAATGAACCTTTTTAATTATTAAATCACCGTGATGAAGTTTAGACCTTGGAGGGGTTTTTGGGGGGGGAGGTTTGGTTGATTCTTTTTGTGTTGTTGCTGTTTATTTTCCAAGGTTTTATTCTAATTCTTTAACCAAGATTCAGACTGAACTGAAATATGGAAAAATGAAGGCAAAAAAAAAAAACCAAACTGATTTATTTTCTAAAGGAATTCAATCTGAAGGGATTTTCTTTCCCCCCTGCGTGGTGGATGTAGAAATGTTGCATTTTTAGGTGTGGAAAATACCTGAGGAGAGGAAATTCCACCTTCCAGCCTGGGAATTCCTCCTGCTCTGGGTTGGAATTCCTGCTTTTCTCACCCCTCACTCCCAGGATTTCTTTGGTGGCTTCAGCAAACAGAAGAATTCAGGCTTGAAATTTGATTTTTAACTCCCAAGAGCATTGGGGAAAACACCTGGGAAAACTTGAACTTCCACCAGAAGGAGCTCCAGGAGTTTTTAGGTGTAAATTCCCTGGAAAATCCATGAGCTAAAATCTGATTTTGAAGCTCCAAAAATGAATTTAACCCCGTGGAGATGGAAGAACAGGAGGGAACCCTGCACTTAAATCCTGTTTTGTTTTTATTCTCTTTGTCAAACAGTCAAAAAAGAAAGAAAAAAAAAAACACAATAATTAATGTGAGAACCCAACTTTTCCTCTCTTTATTTTAGATTTGGGAAAATTCCCTGGCCAAAAAAAAAAAAAAATCGTGGAAAATTCACAAAATTTACTTTGTGTGAGTAAAATGTTCCAACTGTTTCTTCTTAAGCTGTAAAGAACAATTTCATTGAGTTCTGTCCTCCCCAAAGAGTCAGAAATCCTTTGCACAGAAATGTCAAGAGGGGTAAAATTGATTTTTATTTGCATTTTAGCTGGTTTGGTTGCAAGGTTGTGTGGAAAAGAACCCTAAAAAATCAGATTTTTAGAAGAATATCCGAAAGGAAAGTGTGATTTGTGTGAAAAACAAACGCTGAATAAATCCATTTCTGGTGGCACCCAAACCCCAATCAGCTGCTGAATTGGAGCTAATGATGGATGAATGATTAGGGAACAGCACAAATGGAAAAATTGGGATATTTGATGGAAAACCCAACTAATTCCTGCCCCAAATTCCCAAACAATTCCTGCTTTGCTTTGGCTGAGGGATGGAGATGGATGAGTTTGTCCCTGTGCTGTCCCCATGTCCCCAAATCCCCTCTCACCACCCTCACCTCATCCAAAACCCCTCAAATAATCTCATTTTCCCCTCAGTGAGAGTTTGATGGGCCAAAATTCCTGATTTTTTTGCTGCTTTTCTCCTTGTTCTGCTGTCCCTGCCTGCTTTGGGGTGTGTATAAACACATTTCTGGGTTTATACACGCAAATTTGGGGTGGTTTTTTTTTGTTGTTGTTGTTGTACAGGTGATAAATATGGGGGAAGGTTTTTGTGTTTTCTTAATAGGTGAAGAAATCTCAGAAGACCCGAAATTGCAACTTACTGAATTAAATAATTAAAAAAAAATTAAAAAAAAAAAATTAGAAATTTCCCCAGCTGTGGGGTGGGGAAGTGGGGGCCTTTTTTTTTTTTCCAGCCACTTTGAATCCTGAGTTCATCTTTCAAAAAAAAAAAAGGCGCTGGGGCATTTTTTTATAAATTTTTTGTTGGTTTTTTTATGGTTTTTTTTTTCTTTTTTTTTTATTGGAAGAGCTAAAATATCCCTGGCTGTCTCCAGTGTGCCAGATTTGCAATGGACTCAATTCCTCCATTAGTTGTCAGATTGTTCTGAGAGCACCTCAGAGTTTGGAATTGTTGGCTGAGAGGTTCCCTTTTTGGGGTCAGGAGGAAAAAAAAAAAACAAAAAAACAAAACAAAACAAAAAAAAAAGGCAAAATTCAAAAATTCTTTCTGCCCCTTTGTTATTCATTCACGGACTCCTTCGGCCTACAGGAGAGGGGAACTGCATGGCTGGGAAGATCAAAGCCTGTGCTCAACGTGGCCAGGTGGGTGAGCTCCAGAATCCCCTGGGATTGAGGGGAAAATCCCCTGGGATTGGGGGAAAAATCAGGGAAAAAATGCCCTGAGATTGGGGGAAAAAATCCTCTGGGATTGGGGGAAAAATCAGGGAAAAAATCCTCTGGGATTGGGGGGAAAATGCCCTGAGATTGAGGGGGAAATATCAGGGAAAAAATCCTCTGGGATTGAGGGGAAAAATCCTCTGGGATTGGAGGGGAAATGCCCTGAGATTGGGGAAAAATGCCCTGAGATTGAAGGGAAAAATCATGGAAAAAATCTCCCTGGGATTGGGGGGAAAAATCCTCTGGGATTGGGGGAAAAATGCCCTGAGATTGAGGGGGAAAATCAGGGAAAAAATGCTTTGGGATTGGGGGAAAAATCCTCTGGGATTGGAGGGGAAATGCCCTGAGATTGGGGAAAAATGCCCTGAGATTGAGGGGGAAAATCAGGGAAAAAATGCTTTGGGATTGGGGGAAAAATCCTCTGGGATTTTGGGAGAAATGCCCTGGGATTGGGGGGAAAAATCAGGGGAAAAAATGCCTTGGGATTGGGGAAAAAATTGGGAGAAAAACGCCCTGGGATCAAGGAAAAATCAGGAAAAAATTCTCCTGGGATTGCGGGAAAAGTGCCCTGGGATGGGGGAAAAATCCTCCTGGGATCAGGGAAAAATCCCCTGGGATTGGGAAATGGGATCTGGGCAAAAATCCCACTGGGATTGGGGGAGAAAAATCCCCTGGGGCTGGGGGAGAAGCCTCTGGGATTGAGGGAAAAAAATGCCCTGGGATTGGGGGAAAATCACGGGGAAAATCCCCCTGGGGTTGTGGGAAAAAATCCTTTGGGACTGGGGGAAAAAATCCTTTGGGACTGGGGGGAAAAATCCCCTGGGATTGGGGAATAGGATCAGGGGAAAATCCCCCTGGGATGGGGGAAAAAGTCCCTCTGTGATTGAGGGAAAAATTTGCTGGGATTGAGGGAAAAAATCTCCTGGGATCAGGGAATGGGATTGGGGAAAAATCCTGTGGGATTGGGAAATGGGATCAGGGGAAAAAACCCTGAGATGGGGGAAAATATCTCCCTGGGTTGAGAGAAAAATCCCCCTGGGATTGGGGAATGGGATCAGGGGGAAAAATCCCCCTGGATTGGGGGAGAGATAGGGAAAAATCCCCTGGGATTGGCAGAAAAATCTGCTGGGATTGGGGAAATGGGATCAGGAAAAAAAAACCCTGAGATTGGAGGAAAAAGTCCCCCTGGGATTTGGGGGAAAATCCCCTGTGATTGGTATTAATAGTATAATATGGAATAATACATGATAATAATATTACAATACTTATTTATTATTAAGATACTGTATCATCAGTAACTCAAAATTACACCCAAGTTTTGAAGGAGTGCCTCTCTTTAGGGTCACCCCCTAAGTTTTTGGTCACACACACAATTTTTCTCTACCTCAAAACTCAGAGCTGTTATTAAGGTCACAAATTACAATTTATGCTGCAGTTTTCGCCAAAGCTGCCTAAAAATTTGTTTTAAAAAAATTGAATTTTCAACGATTTCTGCTTCATCTTTACGCCCAGCTGATTTCAACTCACTACCTCCTTCTACAACCAAATCAATTCATAGGAAACAACTCTAAAAACCCCAATTTTTCTTTTCCAGGGTTACTTTTAAAAAGAAGCTGTCAGAGCTAAGCCAGGAGAAGCCTTTGAGAAGCCAATTCCTGCCCAGGCTGGAGGAGGGAGAGCCCTGGGAGGAGCAAACCCTGAGTAGTGAGTGAGGATCCCTGCAGCATGTCCAGCCAGGGGGATGACTGCTACTTCTACTTCTACTCCACCTGCAACAAGGTGAGTCCAGCTCCCCTGGAATTCCTCAATCCCTGCCTGGGCTCTGAGCAGGGACTGGGAGAGGGAGGAAATCAATTCCTCTTCATTAATTCATTAATTCATTGTTGATTATTGATTCATTGTCCAGCTCCCACTTCTCAAAACTGGATTTTTTTCCCTTTCCAACCCTTTTGTTTTTAACCTGTATCCTTTTCCCATCCCATTTTGTAACCTTTGTGCTTTTCTTTTCCAACCCATTTTTTTAACTTGAGTGGTTTTCCCATCCTATTTTTTAACCTGTGTCCTTTTCCCATCCCATTTTTTTAACCTGTGGTTTTCCCATCCCAATTTTTTTTTTGACCTGTGTGTTTTTCCTTTCCAACCCATTTTTCAAGCTGTGTGATTTTCATTCAGATCCAATTCCCTCTGGAATTCCTCATTCCCTGCCTGGGCTCTGAGCAAGGAGTGGGAGGAAATCAGTTCCTCTTCATTCATTGATTAATTCATTATTGATTACTGATTCATTTTTCAGCTCCCAGTTCTGACATCTGGGGTTTTTTGTGCTGGGTGATTTCCCTTTCCAACCCTTTTTTTGTTTTAACTTGTATCCTTATCCCATTTTGTAACCTTTGTGCTTTTCTTTTCCAACCCATTTTTCAAGCTGTGTGATTTTCGTTCAGATCCAATTCCCTCTGGAATTCCTCATTCCCTATTTAGGGTCTGAGCAAAGAGCAGGAGGGAAGAAACAAATTCCTCTTAATTAATTGATTAATTATCCAGCTCCCAGTCCTGAAATGGGGATTTCTTTTAGCTCTCTCCTTTTCCCATCCCATTTTTAACCCTGTTCTTTTCCCATTTTCTCATTTTTTAAACTGTGTGATTTTCCTTTCCAGCACCATTTCTTTTTAACCTGTGTGCTTTTCCCATCCCATTTTATCCCATTTTTTTTAACCCATATTCTTTCCCCATCCCATTTTTAACCCTGTCCTTTTCCCATCCCATTTTTAACCCATATCCTTTTCCCATCCCATTTTTAACCCTGTCCTTTTCCCATCCCATTTTTAACCCATATCCTTTTCCCATCCCATTTTTAACCCTGTCCTTTTCCCATCTCATTTTTAACCCATATCCTTTTCCCATCCCATTTTTTTAAGCTCTCTGCTTTCCCCATCCCATTATTTATTAACCTTTATAATTCTCCTTCCCAAACCCATTTCTCCTTTGAAACTGAGTGGTTTTTCCCCCATTTTATTTGCTGATTTCTGGGAATTTCAGGGAGATTCCTGTTCCTTAATCCCATTTTTTCCTGTGAATTTCAGGGAGATTCCTGTTCCTTAATCCCATTTTTTCTGTGAATTTCAGGGAGATTCCTGTTCCTTCCGGCACTGCGAGGCCGCCCTGGGCAGTGAGACCGTCTGCACCCTGTGGCAGGAGGGCCGGTGCTTCAGGAATGTCTGCAGGTTCAGGCACATGGAAATCGATGTGAGTGCCCCCCAAAAACCCCAAAAATCCCTGCCAGAGCATCCCAGACATTTGGGGGGATAAATGTCCTTTCCCAGCAAAAATTTTGTTACCAGGAATGAGGAAAAAAAATCAATTTTTAAGGTGTTTTTCAACAGGAAATGTTAGTGTTAAATGATGTTGTTCCCTAAATTTTTGTCAGATTTCACTCTTTAATGTGGTGGGAAAAAAATTCCTGGGAGCTGGAATTTCTCCCCAGATTTTTATTCTAAAAAATCCTGGAATTCCTGAGAGCTGGAATTTTCTCCCCAGATTTTTATCCTGAGCTCTTGGAATTCCTGAGAGCTGGAATTTCTCCCCAAATTTTTTATCCTGAGCTCTTGGAATTCTTCCTGAATTTTTTTTATCCTGATCTCTTGAAATTCCTGAGAGCTGAAATTTCTCCCTAAATTTTTTATCCTGAGCTTTTGGAATTCCTGAGACCTGAAATTTCTCCCCAAATTTTTATCCTGAGCTCTTGGAATTGTCCAGAGTAGGGAGAAAAAAAACAAAAGATGGGGAGGAGCTAAAGCTCTGGAAGATAAATTCAGGTGGATTTCACCAGCAATTGAAATCTGAAAATAAATTTTTTTTCTCTGTGAATAATCCCATTATTTTGGATTTTGTATTGATTTAATTCTGTGACAGTGTCCTGCCTTTCCCAGCTGAATGCTAGGAAAAAAATCCAGCTAAATTAAATTTTTCCGGTCTCTCATTTTTAGCTTGGATTTGTGGTTTTTCCCACCAATATTTTTAGCTTGGATTTGTGATTTTTTTCCCCAGAAAAAGCGGAGTGAGATCGCCTGTTACTGGGAGAACCAGCCCGGGGGCTGCCAGAAGCACAACTGTGCATTCCACCACACCAAGGGCAGATATGTGGATGGGCTCTTCCTTCCCCCCAGCAAAAGTGAGTTTTCCATCTCATTTTCTCTCAAAATACCCAAAAATTCATGCTCAATATTCCTTAAAATTACCTGGATGTGATCTTCTTTCCTCCAAGCAAAAGTGAGTTTTCCACCTCCTTTTTTCAACAAAATATCAAATAATTAATGCTGAATATTCCATTTAAACCATGTGGATGGGCTCTTCCTACCCCTGAGCAAAAGTGAATTTTTAACTTCCTTTTTCAACAAAATATCCAATAATTAATGCTGAATATCCAAGAATTCATGGGGAATATTCTTTAAAATTATGTGGAAGGGCTCTTCCTTCCCCACAAGCAAAAGTGAGTTTTCCACCTCATTTTTCCTCAAAATATCCAAGAATTAATGGTGAATATTCCTTAAAATTACCTGGATGTGATCTTCCTTCCCCTGAGCAAAAATGAGTTTTCAACTTCCTTTTTTCAACAAAATATAAAAGAATTTAAATGGAATATTCAGCATTATATGGACAGGCTCTTCCTTCCCCCAGGCAAAAGTGAGTTTTCCCTCTCATTTTGCCTCAAAATATCCAAGAATTTACAGTGAATATTCCTTAAAATTACCTGCACAGGCTCTTTCCATCCCTGAGCAAAAGTGATTTTTCCACCTACAGAACTGAATCCAGGAATGTTCTCTTCTTAAATTTTCAGTTTCAGGGTCAAAATTTGGAATATTTTTCTTTTCCAGCCACACTTCCTGATAGGGAGCTTTGCAGTCAGGGGAAAGGAGCAAAATTCTAATTTTAAAATTTTTTCCTTGCTCTGTACTTGGTGATTTTTGCTTTTCAAGGTTCCTTTAATCCCTTTATGGGTGTGGAATCCAGAACTGAATCCAGCAGTGTTCTGTTCTCAAATTTACAACATTTGGGGTAAAAATTTGGGATATTTTTCCTTTTTCCTTCCCTTTCCCCTTCTCCTTTAATCCCTTTATGGGTGTGGGATACAGAACCGAATCCAGCAGTGTTCTGTTCTCAAATTCACAACATTTGGGGTAAAAATTTGGGATATTTTTCCTTTCCCCTTCTCCTTTAATCCCTTTATGGGTGTGGGATACAGAACTGAATCCAGCAGTGTTCTTTTCTCAAATTCACAACATTTGGGGTAAAAATTTGGGATATTTTTCCTTTCCCCTTCTCCTTAATCCCTTTATGGGTGTGGAATCCAGAACTGAATCCAGCAGTGTTCTTTTCTCAAATTCACAACATTTGGGGTAAAAATTTGGGATATTTTTCCTTTCCCCTTCTCCTTTAATCCCTTTTGGGTGTGGGATACAGAACTGAATCCAGCAGTATTCTTTTCTTAAATTCACAACATTTGGGGTAAAAATGTGGGATATTTTTCCTTTCCAGCCACTCTTCCAAGCCCCCCTGAGGCTGCAGAGGACGAGGTGAAGATGGTGCAGCTGCAGCAGAACAAACTCTCCGTTCAGTCCAACCCCTCCCCACAGCTCAGGGGGGTGATGAAAGTGGAGAACTCTGAGAATGTCCCCAGTCCCACCCATCCCCCAGTGGTCATCAATGCTGCAGATGATGATGAAGATGATGATGGTAAGAAAACTTGAGTTTGTTTCAAATATTTCTGCTTAAAATCGAAATAAAAATCACAAAATTTGCTGTTTAAGCTGCAGAAAAGAGTAATAACTTTTTGTTGTTGTTGAAATATTGAACTATCTAAAAATGAAACATTGTTGTTAAAATTCCTGGTCCATAAATAATTTCATTTTGGGTTTGATTTTCCCTTCCAGACCAGCTTTCTGAAGAAGGAGAAGAAACCAAAACCCCAGTGCAGCCCCCACCCACAGAGAGCCACAATGGCCTGAGGGTGATTTCCACCAGGAAATCCAATCCCAGTGCAAAGCAAGGTAATCCAGGGGCTGCAGTTTGGGAGTAAAAAGCAAAATATTCCTCAAATAAAACAGAACTCAGGGATGCTGAATGGAATTCATTCCCACCTAAGCAGGGAAAAACCTCCTGGTTTGGTTTTGTGGGGCAAAATAGAGTTTAGAGTGGAGTTTGAGGGGTTTAGAGTGGAGTTTGAGGGGGTTTAAAGTGGAATTTGAGGGGGTTTAAAGTGGAGTTGAAATGGAGTTTAAAGTGGAGTTTGAGGGGGTTTAAAGTGGACTTGAAATGGAGTTTAAAGTGGACTTGAAATGGAGTTTAAAGTGGACTTGAAATGGAGTTTAAAGTGGACTTGAAATGGAGTTTAAAGTGGACTTGAAATGGAGTTTAAAGTGGACTTGAAATGGAGTTTAAAGTGGACTTGAAATGGAGTTTAAAGTGGACTTGAAATGGAGTTTAAAGTGGACTTGAAATGGAGTTTAAAGTGGACTTGAAATGGAGTTTAAAGTGGAGTTGAGGGGGTTTAAAGAGTAAAAATGGAATTTAAAGAGTTAAAGTGGAGTTGAAATGGAGTTAAAGTGAAGTTTTAATGTCCTAAAAATGGAGTTTTAATGAAAATGTCCCTTCAGGCATTGTAGAAATCCAGATCCAAGGAATTGATGTGGAATACAGAACTGAATCCAGCAGTATTCTTTTCTCAAATTCACAACATTTGGGGTAAAAATTTGGGATATTTTTCCCTTTGGGATTTTTCTGTCCAAGGAATTGAGGAATCTTTAATCCCTCTCCATGACTTTGTGCACAAAAATGTGGATTTTCCCTTGGAGGGTGAAAAAAGCTGCCAGTTTTCCAAAACCCCACCTGTTCTGGAGTTTCTTAACTCCTGGGGAGTGTTGAGAGAGTTTATTCCCAATATTCTGGGAAGGATTTACCTCAATTTCCTGAACTATTCTGTGCTTCCAGATGACAACTTAAATTTTGGAATAAAAACCTTGGAAGAGATCAAACTGAAGAAACTCAAGGAAAAAGCCAAAAAACAAGGTGGTGAGTTAATATCCCTAAAATCCCTCCTTATCCTTCTCCCTTCTGTTCATCCTTGGCTTTTATCCTGATTTTCCTCGGATAATTTGCAAGGAATTAAATTTTTTTTTTTTTGCAAATTGGGAGATCCTACAGGGACAAAATGGACAAAATTCCTTTTTTGTTTTTAGAGGGGCTACACTGGCATGTGGCAGCTGGTTTTTCTGCTTGGAATTCCAAGGAAAATTGCTAAATATTCTGATTTTTCCCTGTTTTTCATGCAGAAGGTCCTTCAGGAGTGGCTGTGGATCCTCTCCAAGCCCGGAGCATTCCTGTGCCAGAGAAAGAAAATGTCAGGACTGTGCTGAGAACTGTGACTCTCTCCTCCAAGGAAGGTAAAAAAAATCCCAAAATTCCCATTTTTTTAATGGGAAAATCCCTAAATCTAATCACTGATCATTAGGATAATTATCTTAATAATCCTGAGATGGTTAATTAGGATAATTATCCTAATAATTATTCTAATAATCCTGAGATGCGCTGCTGCATTTCCTGATTTGAATTTTTAAGGTTGTGTTGGAAAAGTTGGGAATTTTTGTAGATGCTGGGTTGGGTTGGGATTAATTCAGGAATTTTTATCATTAAAACCAATTTCCCTCCCAATCCTTCTTTAATTCCTGTGTTTGACAGCCAGAAAATGGTTTTTTGGGGGGATAAAGGGATTTTTTGGTGCTAAAAAATGATTTTTTTGTTTTAGGGGAGGACCCTGTGATCCAGCTGAATCTTCCTGACCGACTGGGGAAAAGGAAAACCCTCATGGGTGAGAGCTTTTTGTGAAACATTTACATCAAAACCAGCAAATTCTGTTAGCACCTAAAACCCAAAACCATTCCAAATCCATCTGGGAGGATTCAGGTTCCTGCAGAGGAATATTCTGAAGGAATTTCTTATTTTGTGTCTTTTGAAAGGTGGGAAAACTTTCCTTCCCCTGAGGAGGAACGTTGCTGACAGGCTGGGGAGGAAGGCAGAGCTGCAGGAAAACTCTGAAAAGGCCCCAAAAAGAGGCACAGGTACCAAAATCACCTGGATTTCCCTCCTGGAATTTGTGTGCAGCTGTTCTTTTGGGATTTTCTGGTTGAGATTTCTGTCCAGCTTTTCCCTTTGGGATTTTCTGCTTGGGATTTTCTGTCCAGATTCTCTGTTTTGGGTTTTATGTCCAGTTTTTCTGTTTGGGTTTTTCTGCTTGGGATTTCCTGTCCAGCTTTTCCCTTTAAGGTTTTCTGTCCAGCTTTTCCCTTTGGGATGTTCCTTTTGGGATTTTTCTGTCCAGCTTTTCCCTTTGGGGTTTTCTGTCCAGCTTTTCCCTTTGGGGTTTTCTGTCCAGCTTTTCCCTTTAGGATTTTCTGTCCAGCTTTTCCCTCTGGGATTTTTCTGTCCAGCTTTTCCCTCTGGGATTTCTGTTCCTCCTCTCTTCTCCTGCTTCTTTCTGCACATTGATTGAGGCTTCAGGGTCACTCTGAATCCCACTGAGGCGCTCTCCTGTCTCATTTCCCACCCAAAATTGAGATTTTTGCCACTTTTTAAAAGTTTTTGTCTTGTTTTTTAGTTCAAGTCCTGAAGTCCCTGAAGGAGAGGCTGGGGCTGCCCTCTGAGCAGAGCAGCACTGAGACAGGTAAAAATTAAAATATTGAAATTGAAATATTAATTTATTTTTCCCATGCAGCCTTAAATTGTTAATTTTAAAGCATAACTGGCTCTGATTTTCCAAATCCAAGTGGTTTAAAGGAGAGGGAGAAGTTTTGTTCAGGGAATTGGGATTGTTCAGCCTGGAGAGGAGGAATTTTGGGGTGATCTCATTGTGGCCTGATGGAAAGATGGAGCAGGAATATTCCCAAGGAATGGAGGGACAGGATGAGGGGAATGGCTGCAGACTGATGGGGTTTAAATGGGATTTTGGGAAGGGAATTGTTCTCTGGAAACAGGGATGGAATTCCCAGAGGAGCTGTGGCTGCTCTATCCCTGGGAGTGTCCAAGGCCAGGTTGGACAGGGGATAAAAAGAATAAAATGGGTAAAATTAATCAAATGACACCCTGGGATGGTGGGAGGTGTCCCTGCCCATGGGATTGGATGATCCCTTCCAACCCAAGCCATTCCAGCATTCCCTGGGCTGCTTTGGGTGGGATATTGGCAAGAAATCCTCCCCTGGAATTCCCAGGCAATCCGTGGCTGCCCTGGGAGCCCCCAAGGCTGGATGGGGTTTGGGGGCACCCTGGGACCATGGGAAGTGCCATGGGGTGGGACTGGGATGATCCTTAGGATCTTCCAACCCAAACCATTCCAGGATTCCATAAAAAAATCCCAATTTCAAGACTCCTGATTCATTCCCAGGGCTGCCCCATCCCTGGATGCCCCCAAGGCTGGATGGGGTTTGGGATCATGGGAAGTGTCCCTGCCATGGCAGGGCTGGGACTGGGATCATCCTTAGGATCTTCCAACCCAAACCATTCCAGGATTCCATAAAAAAATCCCAATTTCAAGACTCCTGATTCATTCCCAGGGCTGCCCCATCCCTGGATGCCCCCAAGGTTGGATGGGGTTTGGAGCACCCTAGGACCATGGGAAGTGCCATGGGATGGGAATGGGATCATCCTTAGGATCTTCCAACCCAAACCATTCCATGATTCCATTAAAAAATCCCAATTTCAAGACTCCTGATTCATTCCCAGACAATTTGTGGCTGCCCCATCCCCAGGAGTGTCCCAGGCCTGGTTGAAGCAACCTGGGACAGGGGAAAGTGTCCCTGGATGATCCTTAAAGTCCTTCCAACCCAAGGAGCACTGAGAGCCCTCAATCCCAAATTCCCTCAGCGCTGGGAGGAATTCTGGAGACTTTTCCCCCTCTCCTTGATCTCTGTTTTATTCCTGGTTTGGATTTTTGTGCCCTCAGACAAAGCTGCCAAGCCCATCGAGGAGATCAGAGTGAAAACCCTGGAGGAAATCCGCCTGGAAAGAGCCAACCAGAGGAGAGGAGAACCCCCAGCCAAAATCCCAGGAGAAGGAAGGAAAACTGAAGATCCAAATTTAGGAGCAAAACCCTCCCCTGCTGCCCGCAGCAAATCCCTGGTGGGAGCCCTGGTGGAAAAAAACCACAAAAGGTTGGGAGAGGAGAAGGAAAAACCCGAGGAATTCAGCAGCAGGGCCAAAAATGAGGCAGATGCCAGGAAACAGACCATTCCTGCTCCAGCTGGGGCAGGCAGGGTGCAGCTGGCAGAGCCTGGGAGAGCCAAAGGAGCTGGAGAAGTTCGGATCAAAACCCTGGAGGAGATCAAGAGGGAGAAGGCGCTGAGGCTGCAGCAGAGCGGGGAGAACGTTCCTGCTGGCCCTGCCCAGCCTGAGGCTGCCCTGAGGGGCAGGAAACTGCTGAGGGTCACCAAGCTCCTGGGTGAGCAGGGATCCATCCCTGGGAATTCTGAGTGTCCCCTGGGAGTTGGGATTGTCCCCTGGGAGTTGGAATTGTCCCCTGGGAGTTGGGGTTGTCCTTGGGAATTGTGCTTCCCCTCCTGGGAGTTGTGATTCTCCTTGGGAGTTGTGATTCTCCTTGGGAGTTGTGATTCTCCTTGGGAATTGTGATTCTCCTTGGGAGTTGTGATTCTCCTTGGGAATTCTCATTCCCCTTGGGAGTTCTGAGTCTCCTTGGGAATTGTAGTTTCTACCTGGGAATTGTGGTTTCCACCTGGGAATTCTGATTGTTCTTGGGAATTCTGATTGTTCTTGGGAGTTGTGCTTCCCCTGGGAATTCTGGTTGCCTTTGGGAATTCTGCTTCACTCTGGGAGTTCTGCTTCTCCTTGGGAATTGTGCTGCCCCCCCCCATGGGAATTGTACTTTCCACCTGGGAATTTTGGTTCCCTTTGGGAATTGTGCTTCCCCATGGAATTGTGGTTTCCACCTGGGAGTTCTGATTGTCCTTGGGAGTTCTGCTTCTCCTTGGGAATTGTGCTCCTCCTTGGGAACTGATTCCCTTTGGGAATTCTGCTTCTCCCTGGGACTTGTGCTCCCTCTTGGGAATTCTGTTCCCTCTTGGGAGTTCGGCTTTCCACCTGGGAATTCTGGTTCCCTTTGGGAATTCTGTTTCCTTCTATGAGTTCTGCTCCTCCTTAGGAATTGTGCTTTCATTTGGGAGTTCTGCTTCTCCTTGGGAATTTCCCTCTTTTTTAATCTGCCCTGGATTTGTGTGGTGGAATCTTGCCAGTGCTGGAATCCTTCCCATTCCCCTTTGGAATATTGTTTGGGAAGGATTTATCAATTTCTGAGCAATAATAATAATAGTGAAAATAATGATAATAATGATAATGATAGTCCACAGTGGGACTGAAGGAGACAGCAAATCCTGCAGGAATTGCTTCCTGTTAATAAAAATAGGGAAATAACCCCCCAAGAAAACATAAAAAAACAATTTTTTGATGTTTTTGTTGGTTTAAAGCACCTGGAAGAGAAGAAAAAATGATCGTGGAGCTAAACAAACCTTCCCCCAAAAGTGGCTCTGGCCCTGCTGAGGTGAGTCTGAACAAATTTTAAAATTTCATATTTCTGATCAGTTCTTCCCATTTCCATAGATTTTTATTCCTGGATTTTTCCCCTAAAAACCCTCTTGGTGTTTTTTTTCCCCTGTCAGAATTCAGGGAATTCTGGAATTCAGGTGAAGAGCCTGGAGGAAATCATGTGGGAGAAACGGCAGCAGAAACAGCGGCAGGAGGAGAAACTGCAGCAGGGAGCTGGGGCAATTCCAGCTGAAAACCAGGAAAAAAACCAGGATAAAAACCAGGAAAAAACCCCAGGATCAGGGAGCCCCGAGGCTGCTGTGGGGTCAGCCCAGCTGGGCAGGAGGAGAGGAGGAAAAGCCCCCGAGGATGGAGGGGGAACCGCAGAGAAGGAGCCGGGGAAAAAGGGAGCTCAGCTGCCCGAGAGGAGAGGCTGGGATGGATTTATGGGAATGGTTTGGGATGTTGTGTGTGGGGTTGGGGTTTGTGGGAATGATCTCTGTGGGGTTGGGGTCTAGGGGAATGATCTGTGTGGGGTTGGGGTTTATGAGAGTGGTCTGTGTGGGGTTAGGATTTAGGGAGCTCAGCTGCCCGAGAGGAGAGGCTGGGATGGATTTATGGGAATGGTTTGGGATGTTGTGTGTGGGGTTGGGGTTTGTGGGAATGGTCTGGAGGTGAGATTTATGGGAGTATTTTGGGGTGGGAGTTTGTGGGAATGTTTTGAGATTGGGGTTTATGGTAAAGCTCAGTGTGGGGTTGGGATTAGTGAGAGTGGTCTGGGGTTGGGGATTGTGGGATGGTCTGTGTGGGGTTGGGAATGTTCTACGTGGGGTTGGGGTTTCTGGGATGGTCTGTGTGGGGTTGGGGTTTAGGGGAATGATTTGTGTGGTGTTGGGATTTAGGGGAATGCTCTGGGGTTGGGGTTTATGGGGAAGTTTTGGGGTTGGGATTTATGGGAATGCTCTGTGTGGGGTTGGGGTTTAGGGAGCTCAGCTGCCCGAGAGGAGAGGCAGAGGTGGGGGCTTGATAAAGGGGTTTGATTGATAAAGGGGTTGATAAAGGAAGGGATTTGATAGCTAAAGGGGTTTAATAAATGGATTTGATAAAGGGGTTTGATAGATAAAGGGATTTGATAAAGGGGTTGATAAAGGAACAGATTTGATTGATAAAGGGAGGAGTTTGATAAATAAATTTTCCCCTCCTTTCCCTTTTTTCCCCCCTCATTTTCACTCCATCCCAGCCAAATCCAGGGTGTGCCTGAAGCCTCTGGATGCCAAAGCCCCTCCCAAGCAGCCCCTGAAGAGGAAGGGCCCCGAGGGCCACCCCCCCGCTGTGGGGGCAGTGAAGCCGCTCCGGG
>NW_005054729.1:20063-23192 GCF_000277835.1 Geospiza fortis | reverse complement strand
GACTCTCAGTGGCAGCACATTTCTGCTTTGGAAACATCTCCAGAATTCCCTGCTGGGATTTGGGAATATTTTGTCCTTTCCAAGGCAAAAATTCCTTTAAAAAGACCCAAATTCCTCATTTCAGGAATATCCTGCTTCAGGTGAAGCAGAAAAGGAAAAATTTGGGATTTTTTTAGATCCTAAAATTCGTCTTGTTCCTCATTGCCAGGTTGTTCCCCCTTCTTCAGAGGACAGCCTGGACTCCAACCCTCGGAGGGAGAATTCCCAGAGCAGGTAACCCCAAATCCCGATCCAGGGCCCCAAAAGTGATCCTGAACTGCCAAAATTGATCCTGAACTGCCAAAACCAATCCGGGAGTTCCCAAAACTGATCCAGGACCCCAGAACCGATCCAGGACTCCCCAAACCCAACCCAGGACTCCCCAAACCCAACCCAGGACTCCCCAAACCAATCCAGGACTTCCCAAAACTGATCCCAACCCCCCAAACCAATCCAGGACTTCCCAAAACTGATCCCAGCCCCCCAAAACCAATCCCAGCTCCCCAAAATTGATCCTGAACTGCCAAAATTGATCCTAAACTCCCCAAACCCAATCCAGGACTCCAAAATTGATCCTGAACTTCCCAAACCAGTCCAGGACTCCCCACATCCCACCTCAACCCCCCCAGACTCAACGCCAGTCCCCCAAACCCAATCCAGGACTCCCCAAACCCAATCCAGGGCTCCCCAAACCCAGTCCTAGCCCCCCCAAACTGATCCCAGCCCTCTCAAACCAATCCAGGACTCCCCAAACCCAATCCAGGGCTCCCCAAACCCCACCCCAGCCCTCCCAAACCCATCCCAGCCCTCCCCAATCCCCTCCTCCTGCAAACCCAAATGGTCAGGCTCCCCCTCCGGCACCCCCACGCTGATTCCTCCCTTTTGCTCTCCCCAGCCCTGAGCTGCAGCCTGGCACCCAGGGGGATTCCCTGGCACAGTCAGAGGTGTCTGGATCTTCCTCCTCATCCACATCCTCCTCCTCCTCCTCGCTGGAGGCTCCCCTGAAGCTGCGGCGCCTGAGCTCGGCCGGCGGCGCCAAGGCCGCGCTCTCGGTGGAGGACGACTTTGAGAAACTCATCTGGGAGATCTCTGGGGGGAAACTGGAGGCAGAAATCGACCTGGATCCAGGCAAGGATGAGGATGATCTCCTGCTGGAACTGTCTGAGATGATTGACAGCTGAGAGGGGAGGTTTTTTTTGGAAAAAAAAAAAATGGGGAAAAAAGACACGACACCAAAAAAAAAAAAACCACCCCGAAAAAGCAAAATTTTCTCCTCACCTCCCACAAAAATCTTGTAAATGTTGTTGGATCCGTGGAGGAGACCCTGCCCCAGCTGGAAGCACAGTTGGATTGTTAGGATTAGGCAGAGTCTGCTCTCAGTTATCCCAAAATTCCGGGCTGAGTTTGTCCCCCCACGGGACAGGACAGAGCACTTGGAACGCCCTGAGGGGCCACAGATCCCATCTCCAGAGCTCCCTCCTGGACAGAAAATCCCCAAAAAAAAAAATCCCTGGAGTTACTGTGTCAACTCTGGGAGCCACAGATGGACTCGCATTTGGGGGGAATTCAGGGAAAAGAGGCAAAATCTGAGGCAGGATTTTGGACCAAAGCCTGCCAGGGTGAGCCTGGCTTGGGGTTATCTGGGGGATTTTTTCCATGGGGGAAGGCAGAATTCCTCCTGGGATTTGGGAAAAGGAGCATTGCTTCAAGTGCCTCTGGGTTCTGAGGATTTCTCCCTGCAATGAACCTCCCACATCCAGCTGGGATCATTTTGGGAGAGAAAAAAGAAAAGCACCTGGAATGTTCCCTCTTGGCTGCTTCCCTCTTTTCCAGCCCTTTGGAGATGGGATTGAGTGAAATCCCCGTGGGGTTTTTGATTTTTTTTCCATTTTGTTTTGGGATTTGTTTTTTGTTTTTCTGTAAATATTTTATTCTTCCATTTTATATTTGTATGATTCTATTTAAGGGATTAAAGGTAGGCTGCTCAACTGTGTGGTGTCCGTGGGGTTTTTTAAGGAATGGAGTCAACGAGATTGGGAATGCTGAGTGTTAATTAGGAGTTAATGAGGGGGGGGAACATCCTGAGGGAGCTGGGGAAGGGTTTGGAGAGAATCTTGAGGGAGCTGGGAAAAGTTTGGAGGAGTTGAAGGAACCAGGGAACGGTTTGGAGACTCCTGAGGGAACAAGGAAGGGTTTGGAAAAAATCCTGAGGGAGATGGGAAGGGTCTGAGGGAGCTGGGAAGGGTTTAGAGGAATCTGGAAAGGGTTTGGAAAAATCTTGAGGGAGATGGGAATGGTTTGGAGAATCCTGAGGGAACCAGGGAAAAAGGTTTGGAGAGAACCCTGAGGGAGATGGGGAAGGTTTGGAGAAATCTGGAAAGGATTTGGAGAAATCTGGAAAGGGTTTGGAGAGTCCTGAGGGAGCTGGGGAGGGTTTGGGAAATCCTGAGGGAGCTGGGGAAGGTTTGGGCGAGCTGAGGGAGCTGGGAAGGGTTTGGAGAGTCCTGAGGGAGCTGGGCAGGGGCTCAGCCTGGAGCAAAGGAGGCTCAGGGGGAATTTCTGGCTCTGCACGACTCCCTGCCAGGAGGGGACAGCCGGGGGGATTTGGGATCTTATCCCAGGGAACAGGGACAGGAGGAGGACACGGGACGTGGGAGATGTTTCAGGGATATTTTTTTTTGCTTCCTTCTTGAGGGACAAATGAACAGGAAAGCTCCGGTGCTGTAAGAGCACAAAAATCACTTTATTTTAAAGTTGGGTGTTTTAGGGCATAGCTCTGAGACAGGGGAATATTTTTAGAGATTTTTTTTTGTGTGTGTGAATTATGGTTATTAAACCCAAATAAAAGAATGGCATAAAAACACGTAATGCTAGCGAGAAAAAGCTCTAATAAGAGCCAAAAAAAGTCCTAACAATAATGATAAAAAAAAGAAAAAACGGCCGCCCTCACACCGCCGTTATCCCACAGTGCTTCGCGCGCTGCTCTCCCCTCACACCGCCACCATCCCATAATGCCCCGTGTTCCCCATCCTGTTCCGCCACTATCCCACAGTGCCCCGCGCTCCTCCATCCCCTCACACCGCCGCTATC
>NW_005054729.1:15318-19811 GCF_000277835.1 Geospiza fortis | reverse complement strand
CCTCAGGGGTTCGGGTCCCGTCCCGGCCGTGCCCCGCAGCTCCCGGCTGTGCTGTGCCCTTAACGCTCGGCTCCAGAACCTGATCTTCCGCTACCTGCAGAACGTGAGTGAATCACCGCGGGGAGGGACCCCAAATGCCACCCGGTGCCAGCCCTGCTATGGCAGCGACACCGACCCCTGGGCCAGGCTGCTCCAGCCCGGCCTGGGACACCCAGGGATGGGGATTCTGTGGGAATTTGCAGTTTGGGAATGAGTCAGAAGTCCCGAAATTGGGATTGTTAATGAAATGGTTTGGGTTGGAAGATCCTAAGGATCATCGCATTCCCAGCCCTGCCATGGCAGGGAAACCTTCCACTATCCAGAGGTGTCATTTTATGCTTTTTAAACATTTTACCCATTTTATCTTTTGTATCCATTTTATAAATTTTATCCATTTTATCCCCTGTCCAACTTGGCCTTGGACACTCCCAGGGATGGAGCAGCCACAGCTCCTCTGGGAATCCCATCCCAGAGAGCAATTCCTTCCCAAAACCCCATTTAAACCCCATTAAACCCAACTTAAACCCCATTTCTTCCCATTTAAACCCATTTTAACCCCATTTCCATCCTATTTAAATCCCATTTAAACCCCATTTCCATCCTATTTAAATCCCATTTAAACCCCATTTTTTTTCCACTTAATCCACCCAAACACCAGAGCAGCCCCTGCTGCTCCTCCCCCTGCAATCCCACGGGACATTCCTTGGGAACCCCCCGTGATTTGGGGGTGGGGATGGACCCTGACCCCCCCAGGCCCCCCCCAGAGGTGATTTTGGTGCCTTGCAGAGATCCAGGATCCAGGTGTGGCTCTATGAGCAGGTGAACATGAGGATCGAGGGCTGCATCATCGTGAGTGCCACTGTCCCCTTGTCACCCCCTTGCTCTGGGGTCACCCCTCTGCCTTCTCCCCTCCCCTGAAACCCTTTCTGCCTTGTGCTTCTCCTGGCAATTGCAGGGTTTGGGGTTTTTGGAGTTTTTTGAGGTTTTTTTTTTTTGTTTTGTATTCGAGGTTTTTTGGGGGGGGTTGGTTTGTTTTTTTTTTTTTTTTTTTGTATTGTTTTTTTTTTTTTTTTGAAATTTTGTTTTGTTTTGTTTTGGAGGTTTTTCTTGGGTTTTGGGGGTTTTTTTTAATTTTTTGGGGTTTTTTTTTGGAGTGTTTGGGGGTGTTTTTAGGGTTTGTTTGGGGGTTTTATTAGTTTTTTGGGTGTTTTGGTTTTTTGGTTTTTTTATTTTTGTGTTTTTTTCAGGTTTTTTTGGGGGGGGTTTGGATGGGTTTATTGTGTTATTTGGAGTTTTTTTGAGGTTCTGGGGTGGTTTTGGTTTATTTTTTGGTTTTTTTTGGGGGGGTGATTTGGGTTTTTTCTTGGGGGGGTGATTTGGGTTTTTTTGGGGTTTCACTGAGGTTGGTGCTGCTCCTGCAGGGCTTTGATGAGTACATGAACCTGGTGCTGGACGATGCTGAGGAAATTCACTCCAAAACCAAATCCAGGAAGCAGCTGGGTAGGGCAGGGGGGAGGGGCTGGAATTAGGGAGTGGGATGGGGGATTTGGGGGTGGGATCTGAAATGTCAGGTGTGGGATGTGAAATGCAGATGTGGGACCTGGAACCTGGATGTGGGAGCCTAAAATCCACAGTTTGGGATTGGGATCTAGGTTTTGGGGCCAGGATCCAGCTGTGGGATGGGGATTTGGGTGTTGGGGCTCAGATCCAGCTGTGGGATTGGGGTCGAGGTTTTGGGGTTGGAATCCAGGTTTTGGGGCTGGGATCCAGCTGTGGGATTGGGATCCAGCTGTGGGACACGAGTTCAGGTTTTGGGGCTGGGATCCAGCTGTGGGGTTGGAATCCAGCTGTGGGGCCAGGATCCAGCTGTGGGACTGGGATCCAGGTTTTGGGATGGGAATCCAGGTTTTGGGGCTGGGATCCAGCTGTGGGATTAGGATCCATCTCTGGGATTGGGATCCATGTTTTGGGGTTGGAATCCAGCTGTGGGGCTGGACTCCAGCTGTGGGATTGGGATTTGGGTGTTGGGGCTCGGATCCAGTTGTGGGATTGGGGTCCAGGTTTTGGGGCCAGGATCCAGGTTTTGGGCTTGGAATCCAGGTTTTGGGGCCAAGATCCAGATATGGGATTGGGATCAAGCTGTGGGACAGGAATTCAGGTTTTGGGGCTGGGATCCAGGTATGGGATTGGGATCAAGCTGTGGGACAGGAGTTCAGGTTTTGGGGCTGGGATCCAGCTGTGGGGCCAGGCTCCAGCTGTGGGGTTGGGATCCAGGTTTTGGGATTGGAATCCAGGTTTTGGGGCTGGAATCCAGCTGTGGGATTAGGATCCATCTCTGGGATTGGGATCCATGTTTTGGGGTTGGAATCCAGCTGTGGGATTGGGATCCAGCTGTGGGGCTGGCCTCCAGGTTTTGGGATTGGGCTCCAGCTGTGGGACTAGGATCCATCTGTGGGGCCGAGCTCCAGCTGTAGGATTGGAACCCAGCTGTGGTTCCAGGCTCCAGCTGTGGGGCCGGGCGGGTTTGGGGCTCTCCCACCCCAAAGCTCCCCCCCCATTCCCGCTCCCGTTGGGTTCCAGGTCGGATCATGCTGAAGGGGGACAACATCACCCTCCTGCAGAGCGTCTCCAGTTAGGGGCAGGCAGCTCCAGCTGGGAATGGGATTGGGAACGCTGGAAAACGGGATGAGCCACGGGGGAAACCCCTCAGCTCCTCTGGGATTTGTGTTTTGTAGTTCGGGGTTTTCTTTGGGCAATAAAATGGGGTTTTTGTAACAAAATCTGGGAGTGGGGTTTCAGTCTCAGGGTGGGGAAAAATGATTTCCAAGGGTTTTTCCCTGTGGGGTTGGATCTGGGGGTTCAAATTTTCCCAGACCAAGCCCTTTATCCCAAAAACAATCCCTTCTTCCCCAAATCAATCCCATTTTCCTAAAAGTCATCCCTTCTACCCCAAATCATTTCCATCTTCCTAAAACCCATCCCTTCTTCCCCAAAACAATCCTTAATTTCCCAGAACAAATCCCTTTCTCAAAAAAATCCCTTTATCCCAAAACCAATCCCTTCTACCCAAAGCAAATCCCTTTTTCCTAAAGGGAAAAACCAGTCCCTTCTTCCCCACAAAAAATCCCTTAATCCTAAAAATAACCCTCTGTTTTTCCCCAAAACCAATCTCTTTATCTCATAAAAATCCTTTTCCCAAACCAATTCCTTTTCCCCAATAACTAACTTCTTTGTCCCAAATATAATCTTTTTTTGATCTCAAAATCAATCCACTTTATCCCAAAACAAATCTCCTTTTCCCAAAAAAAATCCTTTTCCCTAAAACTAACCTCTTTATCCCAAAAAGAATCCTTTCCCCCCCACCAAAACTGATATCTCTATCCCAAAAGCAAATCCCTTTTTGCCAAGAAATCCCTTCCCACTCTGCCTCCTCCGGGGGATTTTCCATTCGCAGCTGGAATTCCTTTCCCGAGCTTCGGGAATTCTGTGGGAATTCTGCCGGGAGCGTCCCAAATTCCTGACAGAATGGGGAAAAAATCTTCGGAAGGCTCTGGACAGAAGGGGGAGCTGCGGGCTCGGCTCTGCCCGATCCCAGTCCCGGCCGGAATTCTCGATGCTGGCTGGAATTCCCGATGCTGGCTGGAATTCCCGATCCTGGCTGGAATTCCCGATCCCAATCCCGGCTGGAATTCCCAATCCCGGCCGGAATTCCCGATCCTGGCTGGAATTCCCGATCCCAATCCCGGCTCTCCCCGATCCCAATCCCGGCCAGAATTCCCGATCCCAATCCCGGCTCTCCCTGACCCCAATCCCGGCCAGAATTTCCGACCCCAATCCCGGCTCTCCCCGACCCCAATCCTGGCCGGAATTCCCGATCCCAGCTCGCCTCTCCTCGACCCCAATCCCGGCCGAAATTCCGCGATCCCAATCCCGGCTCAGCTCTCCCCGTTCCCAATCCCGGCCGGAGTTCCCGGGATCAAGAGGAGGAGGAGGAGCAGGGCCGGGATTCCTGGCTGGCTCCTTTTTTCCCGACCCTTTTTTGTCACCCCCAGATCCCGCAGCCACTCGGGGCGCTGCAGGAGGGGAGGGAGGGGAGCCCCGATTTGGGGGCAGTGACAGCAGCGGGGCCCCACAGAGGGGTTTGGGGACAGCTGGCCCCAAAATTCCGTTTGGGGGCCCCATCAGCAACGAGCCCTTATCAGCAGGGCTGGTGAGATAAGGGGGGTGAGATAAGGGCAGAGCAGAGGTGGGAGAGGAAATTGGGGGCACTGAGGGTGGGTGTGTCACCCCACAGGTGTGCAAATCACTTCTGGGGACTGGTAAAGGACCTCGGGCCGGTTTGTGTCACCTCTGCCTGTCCCCAGACACTGCCACCACCCCGGGTTTGTGTCACCTCTGCCTGTCCCTAGACACCGCCACCACCCCCGCCTCGTGTCCCCTCTGCCTGTGCCCAG
>NW_005054729.1:14073-14645 GCF_000277835.1 Geospiza fortis | reverse complement strand
GCGATCCGGGCCGTCCCGTCCCGGAGCGCTGCAGGAACCAAACCCCGCCGTGCCGGGGCAGATTTGGGGGATCCGCGGGATGGAAAATCGGGATATTGCCGAGGGGATGCTCCTGGAGGCAGAAGCGGCTTCATCCCGGCTGGATTTTGTGCTTTCACCCTGGAATGTGCAGGGATGGAGGGATGGAACCCGAACCCCCCGCTCTCAACTCATCCTTGCGGGGTCCTGGGGGTCTCTGGGTGGTCCCATCCCTTCTGGCCGTGCCTTTTTTTTCAGGATGGCACAACCGGGCAAAAAAAAAAAAAACCAAACCAAAAAGCCAGGGCGTGGGGAAGGAAAGAAACATTCCTGCCTCGTTGTTCTGGAGCGTCCCACACACGGAGCCGGCCCTCGGGAAAGCTCCGTGCGCGGCCGGGATCTGCAGGGAAAGCAAACAATGGCATCCCCGGGGACAACAATGGCCCATTGTCCTTTGAAGCCCGAACAATGAGACAATGGCCCTCAGTCCGCTCCCTCCATTCCCAGGCACGCCCCCCCCGCGGCCCCGGGACCGCCCGGGCCCGGGGGCTCCC
>NW_005054729.1:9044-13008 GCF_000277835.1 Geospiza fortis | reverse complement strand
AGGACACGGGGCCCTGGCTGCCCCCAAAGGCCACCAGCAGCCTCCAGCTCCCTTTGCCGGCTTCCAGGACCCCCTAAAACCCCAGATCCCCCCCCCAAAATCCGCTCCTGCCGGTACCTACGGGCAAACAAACGCACCTGAATAGGGAATGAATGGAGTGAGAAAAGAGCCCGGAGCACTTTGTGCTCGCAGCGAGCCGGGAACAATCGCTAAATACAAATCAGCGAGAGAAAAGGCAGAGAGAGAGAGAGAGAGAGAGAGAGAGAGGGAGACAAAAGCAAGAACGGCGGCACAAAGGAGAGGAATGAAATGGTAAAGTAAAGTCAAACAAAAAGGAGCCGGGCTGAGACAAAAGGAGGGAACAATATCCCCGAGGCAATAGGCTCCTGAACAATGGGGACAGTGACAGCGGCACAAAGACACACTGTTTGCAAGTAGACGTTATCTCACACAGCCACTGGCAGGCCTGGCCCTGGCGCTTCTATTTTCAGGGATGCTTTTGTGCTGCGCTGAACAATATTCCTTGCATGGCTGCAGATACAGAGATCAGGGGAGGCTTTTTTGGGGTTTTTTTTTGGTTTTTTTTTTTTAAGCCGAGAGTCCGGAGTTTTAGGATGGACAATCTGGGGTTTTGGGATGGACAATCTGGAGTTTTAGGATGGGCAATTGGAGTTTTGGGATGGACAATCCGGGGTTTTAGGATGGACAATCAGGAGTTTTAGGATGGAGAGTCCGGAGTTTTAGGATGGACAATCTGGGGTTTTGGGATGGACAATCTGGAGTTTTAGGATGGGCAATTGGAGTTTTGGGATGGACAATCCGGGGTTTTAGGATGGACAACCTGGACTTTTAGGATGCACAATTCAGGGTTTTGGGATGCACAGTCCGGGGTTTGAGAATGGACAATCCGGGTCTGAGGATGGACAATCCGGAATTTTAGGATGAACAGTCGGAGTTTTAGGATGGATAATCTGGAATTTTAGGATGGACAATCTGGAGTTTGAGGATGGACAGTCCAGGTTTTACGGGCTCGCAGTTTGCATTTGAAGAGCCGCGGGACCGGGCAGACCTGCAGGATGGGTTTTGCGGCTCCTTTTGTTGGTTTTTAACCTCTGAAGATGCGGGCGGGGCCGGGAGCGGCTGGCACGGCTGGCACGGCTCCCTGGCACCCCTCGGCCGCGGAGGAGTCACCCGGGCCCGGTGACACATGGGGGTGGCACAGTTTGGGGGGGACACTGGGCAGGGCACGGCTGGAGAGGGGCGAGGATGTCCCCGGAGATGTCCCCGGGGATGTCCTGCTCAGCTTTTGGCGCTCCTGAGCCACAGCTCCCGTTTTTCCCTGTGGGGTTGGGGCTGGCAGGGGCTGTTTGGGGTTGCTCTGTGCCCATTCCCTGGAACTCCTCACCCATGGAGAGCTCCGGCGGTGCCTGCGCTGATTTGTGGGATCACAGAGGTGACATCCCAAAAAATCCTCTTCTGGAGCCTTCCCAGCTGTCCCCCAGTGCCTGGCTCACCCCAGGAATCACGGTTTACCCCCCTCCAGCACTTTTTGGGGTGTGTTAGCAGCGCCCAGATCCACCCCAATCCCTCCTTTAGGACATCCCACAGATCAGCCACCCTTCCCCGCAGCTCCCGGGATCCTCCTGCCCTTCTCCCCATCCGAAATCCGCCCCCTCCTCCCACACAAACCCCTCCAAAACCCCGAGGACGTCACCGGGTTACCGAAAACCAGCGGGGGCACGAGAAATTGGGGTGTCGAGAAGCCGGGGCCGCCCCTATCGGGGGCCGATCTCCTGTTCGAGCAGCTGGGCTCGGCTCTGACTTGAAAAAGCGGCGCTTTCCGATATCGATCACCTTATCTGGGGGCACATCCTGTTGCTATTTTGGCTGTTTCCTCCCCTCGGCAGCTGGGGAGCAGCGCCAGCTGCTCGAAACCTGAGGCACGGGGGGGTTTGGGGCACTGAAAAAGGACCCCGAGTTTGGTTTGGGGGGTGATGCGACACCTCAGCCGAGCAGAACTTGATTTGGGGCTCTCAAATCAAAGCGGAGCCGCTCGGGGAGAAAACGGCTCCCGAATCCCGGTATCTGATCTTGCGGCGGGGCTCCGCACGTGCCCCGAGCCGGTTGTGTCACGGTTGTGACATTAAAGTCCTTGTCCCCCCCGTGGCACCGCCGCAGCAGCGGCCCCGTGCGCTGCCCGAGCTCGTCCGGCCGAATTCCCGCATCCAAAGGGTTCCCTGGGTGATGGGAACGGGGAAAAATCGCCACCCTCAGGGCGTTTAACCCTCTCCATCCTGCCCTGGCATCCTGGGCTGGTTCTGCCGTGCCAGGGAGTGCCCAAAGTGACACTGAACACCCCTCAAGTGACGATTTTTCACCTTTTTACCCCCTCTTGTTTCTTATCATCCCTGTCGAGAATTTCTCCCAGTTCTCCCCAAAATCCAAGCCCGGCTCATCCTGCTGGAATTTTTTTTTTTTTTTTTTTTGGCGGAGGCGGGAGATCTTGCCCGCAATTAGCTGGTATTTAAATCCTCGCTAACCCCTAACACCCTAATGACAGCCGTAATGATGCTCCGCACATCCCGCAGCTCAAGATTACACTCGCTAATTAATTAAAACCCCAGCCTCTCTGCTCTCCCCGCGGCCGGGAGAAGAAATCGCTGAGAGTCTCTTAAGAAAAAGGACATAAAGGCAGAGAAATGCAGGCACCAAAACAAGAAAAATGGGGATTTGGAGACAATCCGGGCCGCGTCCATGTGACCCGAGAGTGGACGAGGCAGCAGAAAGGAGAAAAATGCCAAGAGCAGTGAGGCCAGGAGAGAAAAAAAACAACAACAAAAAAATCCGAATAAAATCCCCCCAAAACCAAAGAGCCAGCTTAAAAAAAATAAAAAAGAACCAACAACAACAAAAAAAGCACAAACCAAAAAACCTAAAAAAAAAAACCCAGGGAAAGAAAAGCACCAAGATGAAGGGAGTGACAAAGCATCAAAGGGAAGAGAAACCAAAGGCGTCGGAACAAAGGACGAGCTGGAACAAAGCCCCAAAGAGGGGGGAAAAAAAGCATAAAATAGAAAACAAAGTCGGGGGGACAAGAAAAGCCCCTCTGTGGGGCTGGGTGGCACCGGGTCCCCGCCGGAGCCGGGCTGGCGGAGGGTGACAGCCCTGGGACAGCCTCGGTGTCGCCTTTGAAGCGGCAGCGCCGGGCTCGGGCCCCGGGGGAGGTCGGGGCTCAGCTCGGCCCCGCTGCCCCCCGGGCCCGCTGTGTGGTCCGGCCGTGCCCTCTGTCCCTCCCGCTGTCCCTCTGTCCCCCCCTGCCCCGCGGTCTGGGCACGGCTGGGACGCGGTGGGGACAGTGCCAGGCTGGCTGTGCCACCCCCCCGCCCCCAGTGGTGGCACTGCCGCGGTGTGTGGCTGGGCTGGCCCCTCCTGCTGGGGACAGGGACAGGGACAATCCGAACAGCCCGGGGGAAAAGCAGATCGGGAATTGAGTCCCCCCACCAATCAGGGGATCCCTGATTGCAGCGGGATGTCCCCAGGAGGGTTGGCACAGGCGGTGTCACACGGTGGGGGGACACACGGGGGGGACCTCCAGGGTGGGCAGTGGCGGGTGAGCCTGGAGTCCGACCGGATTTGGGGTGCTGGAAGGTGGGATTGGGTGCTGGAAGATGGATTTGGGGCACTCAAAGGTGGATTTGGGGTTCTCAAAGGCTGATTTGGGGTGCTGGAAGGTGGATTTGAGGTGCTCAAAGGTGGATTTGGCGCCCTGGAAGGTGGCCAGTGCCACCAGGCCAGCTGCTGGCATTTGGGGGTAGGTGGCAGTGAGCTCGGGGGCAGTGGCAGCGCCTTCACTGCATCAACCCGCGATTTCCACAGGCCGGGTTTGCTGTCCCAGGTTTGTTGTCCCAGGTTTGCTGTCCCAGGTTTGCTGTCCCGGCTATGCCCCGGGCCGGTTCCGAGTCTG
>NW_005054729.1:6178-8943 GCF_000277835.1 Geospiza fortis | reverse complement strand
CTGGCTGTGCCCTTGTGTCCACCTGGCGCCTCATGCCTTGGGGATGGCCAGCAGGTCCTGGGATGGCCAGGAGGTCCTGGGATGCCCAGCAGGTCCTGGGATGGCCAGCAGGTCCTGGGATGACCAGGAGGTCCTGGGATGGCCAGCAGGTCCTGGGAGTGTCCAGTGGGTTCTGGGAGTGTCCAACAAGTCCTGAGGATGCCCAGTGTGTGTTGAGGATGCCCAGAAGGTCCTGGGGGTGTCCAGGAGGTCCTGAGGATGGCCAGGATGTCCTGGGGATGCCCAGCAGGTTCTGGGGTGTCCAGCTGGTCCTGGGGACGCCCAGCGGGTGTTGAGGATGACCTTGGGGATCGCTGGTCCCCCATAAACCCCCGCCCCCTCCCAGGGCCTCTCGGGGTCCTCTCGGGGTCGGGGGGTGACACTGAGGGGCTGGTGGCATTAGGGACACTCGGGGCTCTCCATGCCAGGGGTGGCCCTGGGACCAGTTGTGCCCTCAGAGGGGCTGGGGGGGCACCTGTCCCATCCTCTCCGGGATGTTTGTGCAGCTGGGAATGGGAATATGGGAATGTCCCACTGGGGTTTAATGGGAATGTCCCATGGGGTTTAATGGGAATATGGGAATGCCCCATTGGGGTTTAATGGGAATGTCCCACTGGGGTTTAATGGGAATGCCCCATGGGGTTTAATGGGAATATGGGAATATCCCATGGGGTTTAATGGGAATGTCCCACAAGATTTAATGGGAATGTCCCATGGGGTTTAATGGGAATATGGGAATGTCCCATGGGGTTTAATGGGAATGTCCCACGGGGTTTAATGGGAATGTCCCATGGGGTTTAATGGAATGTCCCACTGGGTTTAATGGGAATGTTCCACTGGGTTTAATAGGAATGTTCCACCAAGCCCCTTTAGGGTCTGGGGGCTGGGGGTGCAGCCCCACTTCCCCCATTTCCTGTGAAATCCTTGGGGTGAGGATGGGAAACGACCCCAGGTCACCGCTCAGCTCTTTGGGATGGGGACAGGGAGAGGACTGGGATGTGGGTGCCCAAACCCCTCCAGAACCCCCAGCTCAGCTCAGCAAACCCCAAATCCCAGCAGCAGCTCCCTCTCTTCTCTCCTGCCCTTGAGTAAAAAAAAAAAAAAAACGAAAAACCAACACTTGGAAAAAAAAAAAAAAGAAATTCCCAGGGAAGAAAATAACAGAAAATAACGGTGTGGGGGAGGAAAGAGCTGGGAGTCAATGGGAACTTTCCCGGCTGGTGAAACATAAACAGCCCTTCCGTGTTGACACAACATTTTAAAGGTTTCACGGCAGGAAAAAAAAAAAAAAAGGCTCCTTGTCAACACTGGCCCGAGGCAGCCCCTGTCCCGCTCCAGCTGCTCCCCTGGAAGGGATTTGATTCCCTGGGGAAGGTGGGTGATGGAATTCCCGGAGCTGCTGGAGAGGTGAGGTGTGTGGGGAGATCCTGAGGGGTCCCCACGTAGGAAAAACCTCGTGGGTCCAGCTGAGTTCCCGGTTTTCCATCCCAAAACGTGTGGGAATGGTGTCCATCTGTCCATCTGTCCAGCTGGGGGGCTGCCAGTTGTTCCCCTTGCTCCGTGCCAGCCTTGCCATGGCACACAAAAGGAGGTGGGGACAAAAAAAAGGGTTGAGCAGCCCTTAATCCTTTTAAAAGAATGATTGCACTGGTTTCCCTGAAATTATGATTTAATTATTAAATAAATCAAATCCCCCTTTGGGATTGGAAAAGGGGAAACCCTTTAGGGATTGGAAAATGAGAAATACTTTTGGGATTGGAAAAGGGGAAATCCTATAGGGATTGGAAAAGAGGAAACTCCTTTGGGATTGGAAAAGGGGAAATCCTTTAGGCATTAGAAAAGGGGAAATCCTTTGGGATTGAAAAAGAGGAAATCCATTGGGGTTGGAAAAGGGGAAACTCTTTTGGGATCAGAAAAAGGTAATTCCTTTTGGGATTGGAAAAGGGGAGCCCTTTAGGGATTGGAAAAGGGGGAATCCTTTGGGATTGGAAAAGGGAAACCCTTTAGGGATTGGAAAAGGGGAAATCCTTTGGGATCATCACCAGGCACCTGGAGGAACCTGGGGATATTTTAGGGGGTTGTAATCTGCAAAACCCTTTGAAAACCCCAAACCTGGGAGTTTGGGAGCCCTGAGAGGCCCCAAGGGAGGTGAGCTCAGAGGGCCTCACCTTTGAGGTGTTTGTAGGGCCGGGGGATGATTGATTTGGGCCATCAGGAAGTTTCCACGCTGGCCACGAGCCAAGCTGGCAAGGATGGGAGCGGGAAGAATTCCCGAAGTGCTCCCACAATGGGACCGTTCCACTCGGGCTGAGCCTCACAATGGGGCCGGGCTGGCATCCAGGGAAAAGCGGTGCCAGGGCTGCCAGGAGCGCGGATCCCCCCCCGTGCCCCACCTGGCGTGCCCAGGTGAGGTTTCCGGTTCTGTTCCCGTCTTTGCCCTCCCCGGTACGGTCAGGGAGCGTCCCCGGAATTCTCCTCGGGAATCTCTGGGATGCTGGAAGGGAATTGGATGTCAGGAATTTCCAGGGGAAAAGAGGAGGCGGTGGGGATGAAAGGAGCAAAACTCGGCGCGATCCCCAAGTTGGAAGGCGGATTCTGGGGTCTGCCGCTGTCGCGTTGTGATTTTGGGGACCCCGGGAATGTGGGCGGGGCTCTCCAAAATCCATCCCCGCCTGGGAGCGAGGGGCGTCCGCTCGGTCCTGCCTGTCCCGGGGTCTCGGGGTGTC
>NW_005054729.1:1643-4950 GCF_000277835.1 Geospiza fortis | reverse complement strand
ACACTGTCGCGATAGAGGCTTTGGGAGCGGGGACAGCGCCGAGCTCTGTCGCTTTGAGGGGACAAACCTCGTCACAGCCACTGCGACATCCCCGGCTGGGGCGGGGGTCTCGGGGCAGACCCCACAGCGGGGATGGTCCTGCAGGGGCTGGGGCTGCAGAATTGGGGGAAATTTGGGGCTTTTTCACCCCCTCGAGAGCGGTAAAATCTCAGCGCGTTCAAAGTTGAGCGGGGAAGGCAAACGCGGGAGCTGCGTGGTCCCGAAGGGGAGGTTTTGAGGCGAAAAAGGCGAAAAGAAACAGAAATTTTCGGCGGTTTCCACCTCTGATGAGCGATTTCCAGGGGGTCGCTGCCAGGGAGGAATGATGCTGCCCAGGGAAAATGTACTGGAGGCTCGTGGAGCACCTCGGGCTCGGAAAACTCCCCAAGAAAAGTGGGAGTGATGGATTTGGGGAGGGAAAAAAGCAGAATTAGCTCGGTCAATGGGATTTTTTCCCCGATAAGGTCCCTCCCTCCCCTATGGAGCCGATAACTCCTGTTTGTAATTCCTGCAATTTCCTCTCTTGGTTCAATTTCATTCGGAGAATCCATTCCGGTGACACTGATACACTACTTTTTTTCCCTCTCTTTTTTTTATCTTTTTTTTCCCCTCTTCTCTTTTCTTTTCGAAACCAGGCGATTTTCAGATGCTTTTTGTGCTGTTAAAAATAGCAGCCGGCCTTTGACAAGCGCGGCCAGGCTCAGGACACAGTTTTTCCCGACACATTCTCACCCTCATCATCCTCTCCCTCCACGCTGATTTATGCCCCTAAGAACCGCCCCCAAAAATCCCTTTTTTTTTTTTTTTAATCCCAATTTTAAATCTCAATTATTTTTTTTTAATCCTTTTTTCCTCTCTTGGAAAAATCTCAGCTCCCCCCCGTTGCTTTTTTTACCTCCACCCAAACCCTCCCCTCTCCCTAAATCTGTCTCACAGCGAAGTTTATCCCAGGCTGGGAGATGTCCTGAGGGGAATTTCTGGACTTTTTGTCTCCCTGCCGAAATGTCCATTATTATTCCTCCGGGCCAGGGGGTGGGATCTGGGGTGGGGGAGATGGAGCAGCTCGTAAAATTGTTATGTGCTCCAGGGGTTTAAATTTCATTTATGGGCTGCAGGGAAAGGGTTTGTGTCCCTGGGAAGGCAACACGGTAAATCTGCTCTGGCACCGGGATTATTTTTAATTTTGGGGTTTGCCAGCATCCCTGGGCAGGGAAGCATTTTAAAACCAATTTTTCAGTGGGAATATTTTTAATTTTGGGGTTTTCTGGGGTCCCTGGGATGGGGAGCGTGTTAAAACTGCTTTTTCAGTGGAGTTATTTTTAATTTTGGGGTGGTTTTTTTGGGGTCCCCAAAGAGGAGAATGCAGTAAATCTACTCTGGCACTGAGATGATTTTTAATTTTGGCATTTGCTGGCACTCCTGGGAAGGGGAGCATGTTAAAAGCAATTTTTCAGTGGGGTTATTTTTAATTTCGGGGGTTTCTGGGGCTCTCCAGGGTAGAGCAGCCATGGGGTGAAGGTGGCTCTGGGGTGGTTTGAGCCCCCCATGTGAGGTTTTTGGGGGGTCCAAACCCCAAAAAATCCAGTGAGGAGTCCATCCCTGCTGAGCATTCCTGGGATTTGGGGCACAGGGACTGGGATTTTCCTGGTGCGGATGGGGGGGTGGGAGAGAGAATCCCTGTGGGATGGAGGTGGATGGAATCTTTGGGATGGAGGTGATGGGAATCTTCGGGGTACGGATGACAGGAATCTTTGGGGTACGGATGACAGGAATCTTTGGGGTACAGGGGATGGGAATCTTGGGGATGGAGGTGGACGAAATCTTTGGGATGCAGGTGATGGGAATTTTTGGGATGCAGGGGAAGGGAATATTTGGGGTACAGGTGACAGGAATTTTTGGGATTCAGATGAAGGGAACCTCTGAGATACAGGTGGAGGAAATCTTTGGGATGCAGGTGATGGGAATTTTTGGGGTACAGGTGACAGGAATCTTTGGGGTACAGGGGAAGGGAATCTTTGGGATGGAGGTGACAGGAATCTTTGGGATGCAGGGGACAGGAATTTTTGGGATGCAGGTGATGGGAATCTTTGGGGTACAGGTGACAGGAATCTTTGGGGTCCAAGGGGAATCTTTGGGATGGAGGTGACAGGAATCTTCGGGATGCAAGTGATGGGAATCTTTGGGATTCAGATGAAGGGAATCTCTGGGATACAGGTGGAGGAAATCTTTGGGTACAGGTGATGGGAATCTTTGGGATGCAGAGTAAGGGAATGTTTGGGATGGAGGTGATGGGAATCTTTGGGATACTGGTGACAGGAATTGTTGGGATTCAGGTGATGGGGATCTTTGGGATGCAGGGGAAGGGAATTTTTGGGATGCACTTGTCTGTATGGAGGGAGTCTTTGGGATACAGGTGGGGTCTGTGCAGAGGGAATCCGTGGGGTACAGGTGAAGGGAATCTTTAGGATGAAAGCAAAGGGAATCTCTGGGATTCGGATGAAGGGAATCTTTGGGATACAGGTGGAGGCAATCCTTGGGATGCACTGGAATGTGTGGAGGGAATCTCTGGGATGACGGTGACAGGAATCTCTGGGATGTGTAGAGGGAATCTTTGGGATTCAGATGAAGTGAATCTCTGGGATGAAGGTGGGATGTGTGGAGGGAATCTCTGGGATGTGTAGAGGGAATCTTTGGGATGTGTAAATGGAATCTCTGGGATGTGTACGGGGAATCTCTGGGATGTGTACAGGGAATCTCTGGGATGCACTGATCTCTCGAAGCTGCCGCTGTCCCAGCCTTCCCTGCGCTCAGCTCCGGGATCCCAACCCACAAACAACAAACCCAAACAAACTTTCAGGGACGTTGGGGTGGCCACAGCTGCTGGCATCACTTCTGGGGGCCCCTCAGAGCCGATCCCGTGGGTTTGGGGGCTCAGGGATGCTGTCACCTCCAGAGCCACGTTCCTGCTCGCTCCAGCTTTATCCCCCTGCAAACATTCCTGGCTGGCACCAGGGCTCTGTGCCTGCACGTGGGATGTCAGCAATCCCAAAAAAGCTTCCAAAAAAAGCTCTGACCACCCAGGGACCACCTTTAACCGCCTCCGGAGCCGCTGTCAGGGACCACCTTTAACACCCTCGGGCAGCGCCGCTCCTGCTGTCCCGCCCCGCGAGTTCCCGGCCGTGCTGGGGAAGCTCCCACCGCTCATTTTCCCTCAAAATTCCATTTTTTTTGGAGCAAAACAATCCCCTCATGGCTGCCCCGAACCCGC
>NW_005054729.1:0-848 GCF_000277835.1 Geospiza fortis | reverse complement strand
CATCCCGAGAACCGGGGCCGGGCTCTCCGGGCTCCGCACACTCCTCCCGGCAGCATTTTAGGGTTCGGGTTCAAGTTTGGATTGGGTTGGGGTTCGGGTTCAGGTTTGAGTTCAGGTTCAGGTTCAGGTTCGGGTTCGGATTGGGTTTGGGTTGGGGTTTGGGTTCGGGTTCTGGTTTGGGTTCTGATTTGGATTTGAGTATGGGTTTGGGTTCTAGTTTGGATTTGGGTTTGGGTTCAGGTTCTGGTTTGGGTTCAGATTTGGGTTTGGGTTCGGATTTGGGTTTGGGTTGGGTTCAGGATTTGGGTTTGGGTTTCAGTTTGGGTTTGGGTTTGGGTTCGAGTTCGGGTTTAGGTTTGGGTTCAGGTTCAAGTTCGAGTTCAGGTCCGGGTTTGAGTTCGGGTTCAGGTTCTGGCTCGGGTTTGGGTTTGGGTTTGGATTTGGGTTCTGGTTCTGGTTCTGGTTCGGTTTGGTTTATTTGCACCGCAGGAAGGGAGCTCCGGGCCGGAGTTTTGCGCGATGCATCAGCGATCCCCACCCGCTTTAACCCAGCGGGGAACACGCAGAAGGGAAATAAATTAGCGCAGTTTCTGACAGTTCTGCTGGAAAACATCTCCGTGTTCTCAGCCCATCCTGTGCCTTCCAGGGAGCCCCTGTGGGGCTGGGGTCTGCCCCGGCCCCCACAGAGCTGCCGGGTGCTGGGCACTGCCCGGGCTCCTGCAGCTCAGGGAGATGCAGAAAAGCCAAATTTCAGATATTTCAGACCTGGGAACGGAGCTTTAAATTGCAGAAAAGCCAAATTTCAGATATTTCAGACCTGGGAACGGAGCTTTAAATTGCAGAAAAGC
>NW_005054728.1:138640-143770 GCF_000277835.1 Geospiza fortis | reverse complement strand
CCTCCTTATCAGGAAGAACCAGACTTCTTCCAGACTTCTAGAAGTCGAGAAATTGATTTAAAAGATGGGGGGGAAGCAGAAATTAAGCAGAAGATACCCTTTGTTTGAAAGGAATGTTTACATCATGTATGAGATTTATGAATATGCAACAGGCTACTGCTTTTAAGGGTTAATCCTTTGTTAGCAAAACGTGTTCTGGGACAGAGCAGAAGACCCAGATGTCTGTAATTCTTTGATTTTATTGTCTTTTATTGTCCAAACTCTGATTGTCCAAATTCTTATTGCTCTAATTTTTATTGCTATTTTTATAACTATTTTATTACTATTAAACTTTTAAAATTTTAACACAAGTGATTGGCGTTTTTCAGAAGTTACAAAACACTACCCAGACCCATAAAGAAGAAGGAAGAAGGTAAAGAAGAACAACCCATCTTCGCCCTAAAGCCTCAATCTTGCTTTATATTTATCTCTATATTCTAAAACCCCAAACTGTAAGTTTTCCACCCTGTGATATTATACACTTCTAACCAACTACACATCCATCAACCCAGTGCTATTAATTAATTTTGGAAGCCTTCTCCACAACCTCAGGTCAAATGCAGTGTTCTCTTGTGAGTCTGTGCCTTTCAGCACAGAAAGTTTAAAATTCTCAGCATCCAGGGTTCCAACAAACACCTGACTGTGAAAGCCCTGGGGAGTCCATGCTAAATAATTCCCATCTAAATCCCAACAACTTAAGCACACCTTTTGCTCAGCTTCACTTTTTGAGTTCTAAAAATCAACTCTTCAAGGACATGCAACACAAACAAAAGAGACAGGACTTCTGAAGTGGTTTGTCTTGGTTTGGAAAGACAGGAGTCTGCTAAGGAAGGCAGGAGCCTCCCCTGAAATTGAGAATGTAAACCCTCCCCACCCCTCCGAATTGCTACAATTTTAAATTAAGGGGCTCTCAGGCAAAGATATGGGAGCAGGCAATAACAGTTCTTTAATAGGGAAGAAATAAAAAGAATAAAATAAACAATACAGTCCACTGGAACAACACTGACAGAGTCAGAACCCAACCTGACACCCTGTTGGTCAGGGTGCTGGTGGCAGTCCGATTGAAAATGTGGCTGCAGTCCTCTGAAGTATCAGGTGTGGTTCTGTTGGAGCAAGGGGGTTCTGTAGAGAAGGATGTAGTCTTCCTCTGAAGATCCAGGAGGAAAAGGTAGCTGCTGTTCCTCTGGGGAATCTCGTGGAGAAATAAACTGAAACTGCAATTTCAGAATCTTGGAGTATATGGGGTAGCAGTGCTTGGCTCCTCCCTCTGGGCGGAGCATCTCACAATGGGATGTTATAGTTCTTATCAGTCATGCACCGATATTCAATAGTCTGTTATCAGCGGAGGTCCCCTCCCGAGGAAGGTGTGAATGTGGTCATTCAAAGAAAGAGATAAGGCAAACTGCTCACTTGACAAGGTAATCAGCCATACAGATGGTAATGGAAAACATCTTGCATGCAATCTTCAACAGGTTTTAAATTCATAATGCATTAGTTTTATTTCAAAGTAATTTATTCATCTAGACAATTTAAGCATATCTGCATACTACTCCCCATCCAACTGCATGTATCTCTGAAGAGTTCTGAGTGTATGCCAAATAAACCCTGAGCGGGGCTCTGCAATTCCCTGGTCCAGGGTATGACTCTACAGCTTGACCTGCCTCTACTCCAGCTTCTTTGGAAATTGGCCATATACTCCAGCATCGCTGTGTAGTTACTGTAGCAAGACTTCTCCCTCTGCCACAGAAGAGCTTATCTGTTCTGCCTATCAGCTGGTGCATAACTGTAAAAACCTAATAATAAGAGAAAGGCTTCAAAAAGAGCTTTGTCATTATGTCTGCTTTTTATCATCACTCTTGAACATCTGAAAACTAAGTGCGGTATGGACGGTGAGTAGCCTGCCTTGAGGCCCATAAAAAGGAAGGCAAAACTGGTGCAAAATGTGGAGGGGAAAGCGAGGGGCAGAATCCCTGATCTTTGCCTTCCTCCCCTCCCACCACCATTGCCTGCTGTGAGACACCGAGGCCTTCGGGAGCTGACAAACCCACTGATCCTGCACCTCTGGGCCGAAGTCATGAGTGAGTTGTAGAACTCCTACCCTGCTCCTGCGTCCCATGGTGGGAAAACCACAAGTGGACCGAGGTTTGACTGCAGCAATCGGGCACTGCACCTGCATCTCAGAGGAAGGGCCACCACATTCCAGCAAAACTGCTCCAGAGACTGGGGAAGGCAGATAAGACAATTCAAACGGCTTCACTCCCCCCAGCAGCACCAAAGGTAGTACAGTGTGGTGGTGACCTATCCTATGCTTTGTAAAGTAACCTTGGCTTTTCCTAAACTTTTTTCTACTTTTCTCTTTCTTTCTCTTTGCTCATCTAATGATTAAATAAAATATATAATTTTTTTTGCATCAACATTTAATCTCATTTGGTTTTAATCTCATTTTTGGGAATATTTTGAACGTTCAAAGTGCTTTCCATTTTATACACAGAGACTTAGCTTTCTTTGTTCTTGTTATAAATAACTATATAGTTGTCAGCTTTCACTATTATATATTGTCTTTTGCAAATTTTTTGTATATAGTACAGTTAGTAATCTCTTTTTAACTGCTTTTGATATAGTATAAGTTGTCAGCCTTAATCCCTGTGTAGATTATATATTTTAGTGTAATAAATATATATTATAGTTTAGGCTTTTGTAAAATATTAAAATAGAGTCTATGTACTGTGTATTATAACATTAACTTTTGCAGAAGTAATTGTAGTTGTGAAATAATAACTAATGCCTTTATTTTTGTAACTAACTGACAATAGTGAAATAGCTAATATTGATTGAAAGTACTTGTAAAAATGGCAAAAAAGGTCTGTATGATAAGATAACATTGAAAAGAACCAGGCAAATTACACCGAAAGAGCAAAGAGGAGTCTACCACTGACCCTTCGGCTATTAATAACTGTCAAACCACAAACCAGGGGACCTTGTGAGGAAATAAAATACAAGACTCTCAAAATCACATCTGCATTGTGGCATGTACTCTAAGAAGATGAGGTATGAGGTCGAACTAAACTAAAGTGTTCCCAGAACATGTAAACTCAAAGGAATGTTTCAATATGTATAATCTTCATAAATATGCATTTGACCAATGCAATGAAAAAGTATACAAGAAGAGTTGTTATAGTTCACTGTGTGCATCTAGCTATATCTATGCACCCAGTGCTGTTGCTTTTGCTTTATCCCTTATCCCTTATTAAACTTTTATACAATTTTAAAGAGTGAGCCTCATTCCTCACATTCTTCTGGGTTTAAACCAGATTGTAACATTTTTATTGGCATCACAGACAGTATTCCTTTAAAATGAGAGTGTTGCTTCCAAAAAAATCAATGAATTGGTAATTCTTATGACCTCGATCATTTTAGAAAAACAAAACAAGGTACCTTTCTACATTTCTATCTACCTCTCTACCTTTCTAACCCTTCCTGATTTGTTTGTTTGCTTGCTTGTTTGTTTGTACATGTACCTGTGCTAAAATGGTACACTTGAGGCCCAAGGTCTGGGAAATTGATACTCCTGAAGTGAAAGAACTGGGACATTGGAAAATAACTTTGAGATTTGTAACTTTGTTAAACAGTAGGTGCTCTCAAGGTGTAAGGAGTAGGACCTTGGAAAATATTTTTTAAGAGGTGCCCCTTGAGAGAGACTACTCCGGTGTTTGTAACTTTGATTTTGTCTGGTTTGGTATAAGAGGTGCCTTCCCAGGGAGAGGAATGAGACTCCTGAAACTTAGCTTTACGCAGGGCACTCCCTAGGAACAATCACTCCGACAGTTGTAACATAAAATAATGCACAAGCTTTGTTTATTATGTAGAATGAATTTGGTGCCAGGGCATCTTCTGTAGGAATGGTCTGAGCATGGAAGTTAAAAAAAAAGGCTGCAGGTAAAGCCATCACCTGCTGCCGAACATGATTGTCGTGTCCAAAGACTTCACAGAAAGCTTTGGAATGCAAATGAGAGAGAACTGTACAGGGAAAAAACCCAAACTGTGACATTGTGAAAATGTAACATTCTCTGAAACGTAGTCTTATAACTCAAAATTTCTTTGTTGTTGTCATGGTTTTGCATGGGAGACATTTAGCAAAGTGATACAAAGCTGGACACGCCTCTGTGAAAAACACATGTTAAAAACAAAAGAAACCTGGAAACTTCCTCTTTTCCTTCCAGCCTGAGAACAGGTAAAAAGGCTGGCCTGGCCCCTGTCTCAGCTGGGCCGGGACAGGCAGGCTCTGCTGCAGGGCCGGGCCCTTCTACGAGGAGCCCACTGTAAGTCTCTGTCTGAAGTTTCTCTCATCTGCCTCACGATCGTTGTGAAAGGACAGAAATTGGGACCACCAAAAAGACCCTGGTCGGAATTCTGGCCTTGCTTGAGATGGTTGCTTGCCAAGATCCTGAGAACCCTGCTGGTTTGCCAAGTTATTGTTTGCAGGTGGGTTTGCTGCCATGGAACACTGAGCCTGGTAAAGAGGGGGTGACTTGCCCTGAATGCTTGCACCTGCTTCATGGTTCCTGCCCCAATAGCTTGTGAATTTCCCCACCTCTTGGCCTGGTTGGACTTTTCTGGGGTAATTTTTGGTGGTCCCCCCACGGAAGACCCCTCATCTGCTTTTCAACCACTGTGACAGACGGAGATGGAAGAAGCCTCTCTCTCAAGGAGACATGAGCCCCCTATACGGAGAAGCTGCCCTTTCCCAAGGACTGAGACTGAAACCCCTAACATGGGGGAGGTCTGTGGGGGAGCCGACCTGACCAAAGTGAGATATTTGCCTGCAGACGTGGCCATTGGACCAAGAAGACAATGGTTCTTGCCTACTGCTGAGAACATGGACTACCTGTTACATCTATTCTTTATGGTATCTGTTTCCCCCCTTGGCAATTTTCAATAGACTTAACCTGTTCCCCCTGTGATGGTTTATCATAATAAAAACCCGTGAGTTAACCAGAGATTTTGAGATCTCCCTGACGTGACTAGGTGAACTCTATCGACTGGACGAAAGGACTTAATTTCTATTTTTGGTAGCTATATCACCCCCCCACA
>NW_005054728.1:134567-136947 GCF_000277835.1 Geospiza fortis | reverse complement strand
AAGCAAAAGCAAGCAGAAGCGAGAGAGAGCAAGCCAAGCAGAAAGTGAAAGTAAGAAAGCCAAAGCAGCCCTAAATACATCTCTGTGTCCCTGATAAGAAAAACCCAAACAAAACTTCCACTCTTCAAAGCCAGTCTTAAAGGCACAGAACATAATATCCTGCAGAAACAGAACATATGAATGGGGATACAAGCATCATAACGTCACCCTAGGACAATATGATAAAATAATAAATCAAGCCTTCTGAACATGGAGTCAACATTCTCGTCTCTTCCCCAAATCAAGAACCCTTGTGACTGCTGTCACACTGGGCGAGATGTTAACTCTTTCAGCGCTTCAATCCTCCCCTGAGTGAAAGGAACAAGATACAAGCATGTAAATAAAACAACATAAAAACATCAAAGTTAGTAAAGGAAAAGTCAAGTCTTAGATGGGAGGCATGAAGAGATGCCTTAATCTTGGAGTTGAAATCCTCTTGGAAAGCTGTAGAGAAAAGACTCTGTTTCCCTGTAACACATAAAAACCATGGGGAGATGAAGGGTTCAATTTGATATCAAACAAAGACCTCCATACCAAAGTAAACAAATGTTAAAGTAACTGCGACCCTATGAGAAATTCAAAAAGAGAAAAAGAGTAGTCCTGTATCCCCAAGAGAAGAACAAAATCTTTATTCCCAGAAATAAAGATAATTTTAGAAATAGATAATGAGAACCTTTGCCTTTGAACAGCTCATCTTTAAAACAGTACCCCATAAGTTAACATAGCCCATAAACACAGCTGTGAGAAAAGTTTCTAAAAACTGAGGACTTCACGGTTACAGATTTCCCCAGGCGGCTGCTATTCGTAAAAGAGTCATGAGAAAACTGTTGTTTTTTTTTTTTTTGTAGACAACTGACCATAACATTAACAAGAGAGACTTCTCTCCTTAAGTGAACTAAAGAAAGACTATTTGTCATGGTTTGACGCTGGTGCAATGCCAGTGACCCCATGAAAATATATTCTCCCCAGTGGCTGCTGTGAGATGTGACCAGAAATAGAGCAAAGCAGGCTCCAGCTTAGGAATAAAGGAAAAAACATTATTAACTTACAATATGCAAAAAAGAACACACACAGAACTCAGAATGAAAACCTTCCAAAAACATTCCTCCTCCTCCCCCCAATTTCCACCACAGCACAATGCGATAAAACCTTAGATTCTCAATCCAGTTACCACCCCTCAGATTATCAACGCTCAGTTCATCACCACCCCTCAGATAATCAACTCAGTTCATCAAGGAGAGAGGAGTCCCTCTTGTACCATAGGCTTACCCGGGAAACACAGATGAAACCTCTTGTGTTTCCACGTCACACATGGCACCGCCCAAAGAACATTTGCCATCGTGACCTCTTCTTTCCATGTACAGTGCTCTCACCACTGCACATGGACCAGAGCAGCTTCTAGGGTTCCCCTTTTAAGGATACTTTGCCCAGTTCCAAATAAGCAACAGTCTCTCACTTTAGGGACACCAGTCCCCCCCACATTCACCCCCTGGGGCCGAGGGGTCTCAAGAACAGAGATCTTCTTCTTCACTGAAGACAGAGGGCACCACCACACCCTCCTCAACCATCTCTGTTCACGCCACTCCTTCACGTAACATCACTGCATTCTCTTGGCTCCAAACCATTGCCTCCCCCAAAATGCAGTCTCTGTCACAGGAAAAAACGGTTCTATCCATGCCTATACATGAATAGAGTCCAGCCAAAAGCCACTCAATCTGCCATACAGATGGCAATTGAAAACATCTTGCATTGCAATCTTCAACACCCTCCTCAACCGTCTCTGTTCACGCCACTCCTTCACATAACATCACTGCATTCTCTTGGCTCCAAACCATTGCCTCCCCCAAAATGCAGTCTCTGTCACAGGAAAAAACGGTTCTATCCATGCCTATACATGAATAGAGTCCAGCCAAAAGCCACTCCATCATCTCCTCCAACCTAGGATTCTTCTCAACTTCTGACATCTTTCACTTGCTTAGACCTTCACCACACTTGCCCATTTCCTTCTATTTCATGTCTGTCTCTCTTCTAGGAGGGTTTAATGTTCCGCAAAGTTTTCATTGTCCAAGAAAACGGTTAAAATCTCAGGCTCTGCCTGCCAAGAACTCCTACCGCACCCCCTCTCTTCTCCTTCTCCAGCCATGCTGCCGGCACATGATATCAATTTTCAAGGTGACACAGGCACAGGCTCTCTCTCTCTCTCACTCTCTCCCTCCTGGGGAGGAGAAGGGGGGGGCTGCCTGATGCATCTCAGTATTCCTCCACCCCTCAATCCTGCAGGGATTCTGGCCTACCTCACCCCAGGCCACATGGCTTCCCCTCCCCCACCCCCCCCCCCGCC
>NW_005054728.1:126824-133891 GCF_000277835.1 Geospiza fortis | reverse complement strand
GCCCCCCCCCCCCCCCCAGGAGAGAGAGAGAGAGAGAGAGAGAGAGACAGCCTGTGCCTGTGCCACCTTGAAATTTGATAGCACAGCTGGCGAGAAGGAGAAGGGGGGGTGTAGCGAGAAGGTGCCTGGCAGGGCAGCCGTGGGAGTTCTGGACAGGCAGAGCCTGAGATTTTTAACCCTTTTCTTGGATGATGGAAACGTTACAAATATTGATCCTCCTGGATCTGAATGAGAAGAGAGATAGAGATGAAATAGGAGGAAATGGGCAAGTGTGATGAAAGTCCGTGCAAATGAAAGATGTTAGAAGAAGTTGAGAAGAATCCTAGGTGGGAGGAGATGATGGAGTGGCTTTTTGCTGGACTCTTTTCATGTATAGGCATGGACAGAACCGTTTTTTCCTGTGACACGGAGACTGCATTTTGGGGGAGGCAATGGTTTGGAGCCAAGAGAATGCAGTGATATTATGTGAAGGAGTGGCGTGAACAGAGACGGTTGAGGAGGGTGTTGAAGATTGCAATGCAAGATGTTTTCAATTGCCATCTGTATGGCAGATTATCTTTTGTCAAGTGGGCAGTTTGCCTTATCTCTCTCTTTGAGTGACCACAATGACACCTCACTAGGGAGGGGACATCTGCTGATAACAGACTATTGAATGTCACTGCATGAATGATAAGAACTATAACATCCCATTGTGAGATGCTCCACCCAGAGGGAGGAGCCAAGCATTGCTACCCAGATATAATCCAGAGGTTTTTGAAACACCAGCACAGCTTTCTCCACTGGATTCCTCAGAGGAACAGCAGCTGTCTCTTCTTCCACTGGATCTTCGGAGGAAGAATACATCCTTCTCTACACGACCCCCTTGCTCCAACAGAACCACACCTGACACTTCAGGAGGACTGCAGCCACATTTCCAATTGGACTGCTACCAACACCCCACAGGGTGTCAGGTTGGTTTCTGACTCTGTCAGTGTTGTTCTAGTGTACTGCATTGTTTATTTTATCCTTTTATTTTTTTTTCCCTATTAAAAAACTGTTATTTCCTGCTCCATATTTTTTTGCCTGAGAGCCCCTTAATTTAAAATTTATAGCAATTTGGAGGGGTTGGGAGGGTTTACATTCTCCATCTCAGGGGAGGCTCCTGCCTTTCTTAGCAGACTCCTGTCTTTCCAAACCAAGATAAGCAACAAGAACCCGTGAAGACTGCAAGGCATGGACTGGACTGTAAGTCTTAAATTTTCTGGGACTGAGTGGATATAGTGTCCCCTGAAAAGGCTCAGCTAGTCCTCCAGAAAGTTACATATCTGGGATATGAACTGGCAGGAGGAGAAAGAGTCTTGGGAAATAACAGGAAAGAGGCAATTTGTCAAATGCCCTGGCCAACTACAACCAAAGAGCTGAGAACTTTTCTGCGAATGACAGGATAGTGTAGGTTATGGATCTACAACTATGGACTAATTGTGAAACCCTTGTACCAGCTCCTAAAAGAAACGGAGGGACCCACTTATGCTGGACACCAGAGACTAATAAAGCATTTGTAACTCTGAAACGTGAGTTAATGCAAGCTCTGGCATTGAGCATACTGGATGTCACTAAACCCTTTTTGCTGTTTTCACATGAGAGACAAGGACTGGCATTGGGACTTTTGGCACAGAAGCTGGGACCATACAAAAGGCTAGTGGGTTACTTCTCCAAGCAACTGGATGGGATCAGTAGAGGATGGCCTGCTTGCCTGCATACAGTGGCAGCCGTGATCCTGAGCATAGAAGAAGCCCGCAAGTTCTCAATGGCAGATAACTGTTTTTGTCTCTCATACAGTGTCATCAGTGCTCACACAGGAAGGAAAACTTCATCTTTCTTTCTCAAATACCAGGCTGTCCTAGCAGAGTTAGAGGATGTGAGTATCCAAGTAACTGACATTTTAAATCCAGCAGCTTACCTCCAAAGCAAAGCTACTGGGGAGCCTGTACAGCACAGTTGCATCGAAACCATGGAGGCAGTTTACTTCAGCCACCAGGAGCTAAAGGACTCCCCGCTAGAAAATGCAGAAAACTGGCTCACTGATGGAAGCATCTATGTCAAGAATGATAAAAAGTTTGGTGAGTATGCAATTATAACCACAAATGCTGTCATTGAAGCAAATACATTACTTGTGAAAACATCAACTCAAAATGCTGAAATACTAGCCCTGATTCAAGCCTTTTGCATTACATTTAGACTGATTCAGGGTATGCTTTTGAAGTGGTACACACTTGTGGGGCTATTTGAAAAGAAAGAGGTATATTAACCTCACAGGAGAAAGAAATCAAGCATACTACTAAAATCTTACAGTTGCTGGAAGCAGTGTTAAAACCTTCAAAAGTATCTATAATGCATTGTAAAGGACACTCCCAAGATAACACCATTCCTGATCTGGAAAAGGCTATGGCAGACAAAACAGCAAAAGCAGTGGCTAGTGAGGTCCAAATTCAAGCTGTAGCTCTAGTCCCTTCTAGCATCCTTATGGGTGAAAACCCCCCACCATATGACACTAATGATTTAAATTAGATACAAGAAGAAAAGAGACAAAATGCAAACATTGCATCAAATTACCTTAGATAACACTTCTTGAGGGTTTAAAAAGCATGTGAGAAGCATACATTATAGATACCCAACTTATCTTGGCTTAAACAGTTGTTCATAATAGTTATTTGTGTTATTACATTGTTATTTGTTGTCACATTATATCGCAGTACAAGCTGGCTTGTACTGGGCAATTAATTCAGCTACTCAGCCGGCTCCATGAAACCAGCCTAGCCTCTGGGTTGACAGGCAGGAACCTCAACCAATTATGTTCCATCCTAAACTGCAGGCATATCACTGGTCCAGGATCTGGGGGGCATAAAAGATCAGACCAATGACCTATCCAGACTGGGTTTTTCAACTGCCCTTTATAAAGAGGGGGTTGAGAATAAACGCTCTCTGTTGCCACATGGACATTAGGGTGTGTGCTGTCCCTGTCTCCAACCACCTCCTCACATGGAACACGTGGATTATTAAACGTAATAGTTATTTACACTTTGTATTAGTAGTTATTGTTGTATGATTTTCTGTACTTGGAATTACTGTGCTTATGCTCAATGGCAAAAGCACAAACAGAAACAGATAGAGAAGGGTACTTACTTTCAAGACATGCAAAATTTGTAAAGAACTACAAATCAACAGAAAAAGGGGGGATTTAAAGGAGCTGATTAATAGTTAACTCATGTAAGCATGAGTTAACTATTAAGAGTCAACAAATATGAATCACAAGCCTGGGAAGCAGGGTGCCCTTAGCCTTGTCAGGATAACAGAAACAGAATGAACCTTGCCAAGATAAGAGAAACAAAGCCTTTTGTCAGCAGAAAACACTGAACCAGCCAGCAAAGGACTGCGCATGCTTCAGAAAGAAAGGTGAAAAGGGCAGAGTGAGGAAGACTGACAGCCTTCATCGGAATGGCTCCCGAGGAAGACTCAGAGCCTTCCTCAGTGCAACCACCATAGTATACTGTGCTTCTGGGTCACATCTGCTAATGATATTAAAGATTTCTGAGAAGTAATTTGTATAACCACTCCTATCCCAAGGAATGCAATGAATATGCATGAAATTTAACCATAACTTGTGCTGTGTAAAAGTGCTGGATGTACATGTTAGGAGGAATGATCCCCATGTACCCGGTGCCAAATAAAGCAAATACCTACCTCACTCAGTCTCTGAGGTGGATCTTAGCTCAATGTTCAAGCAAATCAGGAGAAAGGCAGAAGCCTGCTAAAGCCCTGAAAGAAAGGCAACTCAAATGCTTAAAGCAGTCCCTAATTCACAGACTTCAGTTTTTTGCAAAACTTTTACAAGCAGTCCACTCCCTCCACTGATCATGAAAACTAAAACACCACCTAAATAATAATAATTTGATGCCATTAACAACTTGTTTTACTCAGGCATATTTTGCCTGGGAAGCTTTTTTCTTTTTGCTTTTTAGGAATTCCAAACACCCCTGCACTGAAGATAAGGAAATCAAATTTGGGAGCAGTGAAACTGCAAGCAGCAGATTCACACCTAGATGTGATAACCATTACTTTAAGCTCTTTTGATGCCTTGAGAGTTGATGCCTTAAGGCATCACTGTGACTTAGTAAAAACTACAAGAAGTTTTTGCTTTCTTTTTATATCGGTCTGTAGTAGGCTGAATTTTCACTTTTCTTTTATAGGAACCTACCAAGAGATGACATGGAGCTGTTTGAGAAGAAATGGAACTTTTAAATTGTCACCATAATTGCTTGCATTGTCAAATTTGTTAATGTTTGTAATTTGTTTGTGTCTGCATTGCAAGTGATTGCAAGGAAATCAAATAGTAGTCAAAGCATTTTATATATGGTTACATTTGAGTTCTTTTGCCAAACTTGTTTTTATCTTTTTACAAGGGAAAATAGTGTGGCAAAAAGTCTTAAAAAAGTATAATTTGTTTTAATTGATTTTATATTGGAAGTTGGTACAAGAATTTATACATTTATGAAATCATACATATATGCATTGACCTTCCTAATTTTACCTTGGAAGATTTTGGAATCATTACAATTTGGCTAATTTTTTTAAGAGTTATTATTTAGTGAACTAAAGAATCCTAACAGAATATAAATAAAATACAAAAAACTTCTACCAACTCTCAAATCCACCTAAACATCTTTGATGTGCTGTTGAGTTTCCTATGTCCTAGAAGAACATTTTAATTTTACCTCACTTATTTTAATTATGCTAATCAGTATGGTAAGCCCAACACTCTATTCCAAGCATGCTTCTCAGGGTGCAGAGTGTGATAAGGACAATTTACTCATTAAAACTCAAAAGAAAAAAAAAGGGTTCTTAGAGCAATACAAATAAATTTAAAGATAATTAATTTCTTTTTTTTTCTCTTCTATTTTTCTCATTTTGTATGAAAATGTTTTTATATTTTGTGAGTTTGATATCATAAAAGTTAATTTTTTATAGACTTACCCAGTGGAACAGGAACACTACTGAGAGGAATGACAGATTTGTCTTTATAAAGGAACTGTGGGTCTGCTGGTAGATAAAACTAGCACTGAGAGATAAAAGAAACAATGGGAAGAATTCCACTGATTGATGAATGGACAAAGATATTTACCTTTACAAACAAACTGTAGGTTTGCTGATAAATGAAATTAGATATTGAAAGATGAAAGAAACAATGGGGAAAAACCCTAAATTCCATAAGAATTAAAATTTTTAAAAGGAGGGTTATACATTAGAGGGAAATCTTTAGTATCAGGCGTTCCGGGAAGTCTGTACCTCTCAAGTACCTCAGCCAATGGGGAAAGAGAGAAGGGAAATGTGGCCAGGAAATTAGGATAAAAAGGAGGGTGCCTCCTCCAAAAATTTGAGAGACCCCAGGGGAACGCCCCATGGCCTCTCCCTTTATTCGAATAAAAGGACTCCTCTGTCTCCTTTTTGGACATAAACCTCTGATGTTTGTGGATTAATTTTCCTGACATTACCAATTAAATTCTTCCAACTATATGTGAATGTAGTCGAGAAAAAACCTATTTTACAGCTTTTGAAGCATGTAAGCACATATCTTCAACAAACCTATTCACATTTGTTCCAGGGTGCAATTATATTACAGGAGCTGAGGATCTCCTTGAAACTCAGCTGATTGACACATGGTAATAGTGGGGATACTCCCCCTACAGGAATTTAAAAATTGAAACCCACTGTGTAACTCTATGACCAAATTTCAAAACATATTAAGTCAACATCCAAGAAATACAGTATTGGGGAATCCTTCACACCCACTACCCAATAAAGAAAACTGATCTTTGTATTCTCAGGGTGGGAAGTACTTACTAATAAGCATTGGATTAATGATTGCAATTGAATTTACATTTTTGGTTATTGGAATAACTATTGTATTACTCGCATTATTACATCTTCTTCTTCTATCTTTTCTCTTACTAACCACTTTTCTCTATACATATCACCTGCCATGGGCAACCCATAAACTGAAGAAACATCAGAAGAAAATTCATTCCAATGTTTAAGTCAGGGGGTGGATTGTCAGAAACCGAAATATTATAGTTTATGACTTCAACATTTTCATGAAAGACTTTCAAAACTGTATTACAATGTTGCAGAGAAGACCACCACACCCTGAATGGGGCTCTAAGAGGCCCTACACCGTTCACTGATTAAGATAAGATAAAATAACAACTCAGGACTGGGGACATTCACAAAGCACAAGCCTAATACCTTCGGGGAGGAGACCACAGCCCCAGGGCTATCAGCTGCCAAGTTTGCACAGACCCTTGCACCAAAGGGTGGGGGGAGAGAGGCTTTGGATGGGTGTTGGAAGGGCCTCTGGTCAGAAGCTCAGTGAACACCCATCCTCCACTGTGCAGAGAAGCCCAGTTGAAGGGCTCCTTCACCTGGGGAAAAAGCTTATCCACAGCAGAAGGGGGTGTCATGGCCCATCAAAAGCCTTGACTCAAAAGGGTCCCCAGACCCTGCACCAGAGCACTGCAGCATGATGCAACAGATCCACAGTGTTGCAAGGGATAGTGTTAAATTGGGCCCCTGCAAGGGAGGCACCTGGGTGTTCCCACTTGGCCCGAGTTGTATGTTAATACACTGAATTCTATACTCTTTGGCATGGTGTGGTGTGGCACGTCATGGTGGCGGCTTTCAGGCAGATATGGGAAAAGAAACAACAGTTTTTTACTGTATAACAATGTGAGCGATCATGACACGGACCCAGACTGTCAGGGAATCTGAATCGTTTATTGAAAAGAAATGAGCTGGTTTTATACAATTTTTCAAGGCACAGTATTTCCTTATATGGTAATTCTCACTACATGACCTATCCCACATTACCACGTCAGCAACACGGGTTCTAAATGTCCTTCTATGGGGTGATCATGTACTGTTCACCTGTCTGTCAGCTTCTAGCAGGTTCCTCTGCAGTAGGGGTCTGTCGTGACACCATCTCCCCCCAGGGTCTGGAGGGGACAAGCCTCTTTGTGCTGCGATGTGCTTCTGCA